>NC_056745.1:1347018163-1347145663 GCF_019279795.1 Protopterus annectens
CTGATTGATTACTTGATAATAAATTTACAGCATAAAGTTTCTGATAAAGGTAAACTTTCATATATACATAAAATTATCAGACAAGAAACTTTTTACAATGTAGATTCATACTGGAATTATTTCACCTCTATTAATGGGGACCCACCAACTCAACAAGATAAACAATATATATCTCCATTGTCTGGAGACTTTATACATGGAAATTTTTACATAGATCTTTTTATACACCTTTGATGATGAATAAAATTAATAATAAAGATAATCTATGTAAGAGATGTAATGTAGAAATTAATGCTGACTGGGCTCATATGTTTTATGACTGTATGAAGTTGAAAGAATACTGGAAGTCAATTAATGAATTTTTGCAGGCTCTTTTTACAGATAATTTCATTATTTCTAAGTCTCTTATATTATTCAACACACCTGTACCTCAATGTGTTAAAAAGATTAAGCTTCCCTTGTTATGGTCTATCCTAGCAGTGGCTAGGAAAATAATAACTAGAAATTGGATTTCAGATACACCTCCTTCGTTCAATGAATTTAAAAATGTTATGAATATAATGTGTCATATGGAAATAAGCACAATTAGAATGAGAACAACTAGAAAACATCACATTTTATTGTATGGGATAATTTACAAAATTTGTTAAAAAAATTCTAATTTCAATAGCACAGTATTTTAGTTTAATTAATTGATCTGATTGTAGTGGATGTCTTTGTAAATACTTTAGTTGTTTTGTTGAATATTATAATAATACCTATTTTTAATTATTTGTATAAAATTGTTATGATATTTCTCTTATATGTTAAAACAATAAACTTGTTTTGAAAAAAAAAGAAATAGAGCTTCTGGAAAATAAAATTACAAATATGCCCTGCTTCAATGACTCACTGGAACTGTATCAGAGCTTTTTTCATGCCCTAGATATAAAGTTACAGCAGAGGAAAAAGAATAAATTACAAAGGGACATGAATGACTTTAAACAAAATCGGATCTTCTCTTGGCCAAGAGAAGAGAGTGGTGTGTCGTTTTACAAAAAAACAGTACATTCAATAAATAGCAAGAAGCCAGGTTCATTAGACCAACTGGATGCATTTGAGCAACAGGGGAAAGGAGTAGGATCTGTTGCTCATCATGATGTTCACCATAAGAAAGATTCTTTAGTAACGACCCATTCAGCTGATACTGACTCTGTGTCTTTAAATGATAAAGAAAACGCAGTACAAGAGCCGTCTCCTGCTGATAATGTGACCGACGTTAGAAAGAATGATGCTGTACATCCCAAAACGAAGGGAAACATGGTGCCGAGTAGTGTGGATACAAACAAAAGGGCACTACAAAGAGAAATAACATATTTTTCTCCTTTTCATTTAAAACAACCGGAGAAGGTTGTTTTACAGGTACAACAGAAAGAACTCTACCTGCAGCAGCAACAACAAATTATAACTGGGAAAAGAAAAAACAGCAGTCCGCTGGTACACAGCAAACTCAGCAGACGGTAGTTAAATCTACTAAAGGTACTGTAAATCTTTCTAGAGTTGAGCTAACGGATACTCAGCTATCACTTTTAAGTAAAGGACTCAAGTTTATTCCTAATATGAGGGACAATGTAGTTCAAGCCATAATAGATTTAAAGCTTTTCTTGCGACATGTTAGTCTTAAACTTATTTTTAAAAATGATGAGTCACATGTACCAGTATGTAGAAAGTTAAGTACATTTATGCCTGTATTATGCCCTATTTTAACTGCCTTCTCCAGTATTATTGAACGTGAACTACTGTTATATTATAAGGGAAATGCAGCTAATAAGAAAGTATATAATATAACGTATCCTGAGTATTTAGCTTTAAAAGAATTGCAAACCTGTAATAACATTATAGTAAAGCAAGCGGATAAAGGGGGAGCAATTGTAATTATGGAAAGGGATGCTTATTTTAAGAAATTTAAAGAAATGCTGAATGATGTTATTACTTTTAAGAGAGTTTCGTATATTGAAGTACGGAAAATAATCGCTGATGTGAACATGGTTATTTATGAGTTACAAATAACAAATGATTTGAGTTTAGAATTATTTAATTATTTGAGTGTTCCCTGTCCGAGAATACCTCAAATCTATGGCATTCCGAAATTACATAAAGATGCTATGAATCCACCCCTGAGGCCTATTGTCTCAGGTGGTGGATGGGTAACAGAGCCTATTTCAAAATATCTTCAAAATGCATTAGGGCAATATCTGCGAATTTGTTCTACTGTATTAAAGGATACGAATGATTTTTTAAATAGTTTGTACATATGGCAATTAGGTTGTGATTTGGATGAGTATATTATGGTCACCATGGACATTACCTCACTGTTTACTGTTATACCTAATGTCTATGGTATCAGTGCCATACATAATTTTTTGAACAGTGAAGTAAGGATATATGGAAGAGAAATTGAAAATATTTGTGCTCTTTTGGAGGTGTTTTTGGCACATAATGTGTTTATTTTTGATGGTGATCCATACTTGCAACTTACTGGTGTGGCGATGGGTACACCAGTCACTAACACCTATGCTAACATAGTTTTATATGAATGGGAGAAAAGGGTAATACTGAGTAAAAATAATCAGCTTAATGAAAAAGTAGTGTTTTATAGAAGATTCGTAGATTATTGCTTTTTGTTATGGAAAGGCTCCCTCGTAGAGCTAGAAAGTTATGTGCAGTATCTAAATGAGTCGACTGAATTTCTAAAATTTAAAATGGAAGCATCCCATTATAATGTAAATTTTCTGGATGTAACTTTATTTAAGAGTAATAATAAATTAGAATCTAAGGTTTATAGAAAGGAAGTTGATGCTCTGAGATATGTAAGCAAGGATAGCATGCATGCCCCCCATATATTTAGAGGAGTGTTGAAGGCGCAGTTTATTAGGCTGAGTAAATTGAATACAGTTGAAACTATGTTCATTGAACAAGTTGAAGCTATGGCCCAAGAGTTTGAGAGGAGTGGCTATTCAAAGCAGTTTATTAATAAGGTAATTGAGTAAGTAAGTAAAGAGAGGCATACAAAATATAAACCAGTTCTGTTGGGAGGCATGATAATAGATGGGGATAACTCACATAAAGAAGTTAAAACTATGAGATATTTGACAACTTACAATTTGAATACACGTAATGTGAATAATAGAAAGGAACTGGCCAATTTTATTAGCTATGCCTGAGATAAAATCTATAGTGGGAGATAAACCTAGGTTTGCATATAGAAGCGCCGAGGCTCTAAAACAAAAATTATGTTATAAAGATTTTCAAGTGAAAACTGGGGCAACAAATAAGATAATCGGAACAAGGAAATGTCATAATTGTTCTTGCTGTAATGACCTATATGAAGGTGAAAATATATTTAAGCACCCTATAAGTGGAGAGGTTTTTACGTTAATGACAATGACAACTTGTAATGAGGAAAGGGTGGTTTATTTGGCTACGTGCATACTCTGTACATCATTTTATGTTGGTAAAACCACCAGGAAGTTAAGAGAGAGAATAGTGGAACATAAATCAGAAGTTAGGAGGAAAATTTTAACAAATGCTTTAAGTAAACACGCTATGGACAGAGGTGAAAAACATGTCTTTAAGTTTAGGATATTGGCTACAGTTGATATCAGTATAAGGAAGGGGGATGTGAATAACTGCTTAGAGTTGAAGGAATTAGAATGGATTATTAAGCTTCAGGCAGATATGTCTCCTGGTCTAAATAATGCGGTTAGCCTAAAGCCTGTGCTGGTTAAAAAGCAAAGGGAAAGGTTGTAAAAGGAATCAATATACCTACACATATATATGTGTATATTTTTATGAATTATATTTTGTATATATTTACACACACATATATATATATATATATATATATATATATATATTTTAAAAAATATTTTTAAAAAAGGATTTTATGGCATTAGATTACTGTAAATATATATATTGTGAGCTAATATAAAGTTTTTTAGTATAATATTAATGTTTTTGGTTCTTGCAATCATCATATAAGTATATATTTGTTTTTTGTTATTATATATATATATTTTTTGTATTTTTTTGTATTAGTTTTCATCAACTCTTATATGTTTTTAAACTATTTATGATGTTCTTTATCAATGGGCAGTACTGCAATACTTTTTTATAAGTAGCATTAAGTAATGATATGTTACTTTAAGGTTTAAATGCTTAATTAGGTTTGTGGGATAGGCTGAAGCATGTGACTATATGATTTCTCTTATTTAAATGTTGTATCACTGTGGATGTTTTATACTGATGAAGGGTGTAGACCCAAAAGCTTTATGTAATAAACTTTTTGGTGTGGTATCGTTGTGTATCGCTACTACATAATAAACCAGCTTTATCAAAGCTCAGATTAGTAAAGACTTTTATTCTGAAAGGTACAAGAAGATTTGTCACATAAAGGAGAAACTGAGTTATTTGGTATTTGTCCAGAACAGCACTGGGTAATTTAAAAGATATCGACATTCAGTCCAGTTCTTACAACTGGTCTGTTTCCTGATTAGTATGTAACATCCTTTTATTAGACCTACTGTATAATCAACTATAGCTTCTCTACTGGATAACCATTGGAAGCCTGGAGAAAAGCTGTAATGTTTCCCCTTCACAGGGGAGGCACTACTATAAAGTTTGACCACTATATACCTATTAGCTTCATTTGGCAAGGTGATGGAGAATTTCATCATGTATCTCACAAACAGGAAAATAGGAAACCAACAATTCCCTGGACCCTAATCAATTTGGTTTGACAAAAAGTAGATGATTTATCTTAAACCTACCTGGATGGCTTATTTGAAAGACCTGCAGAAGCACTATCATTCAAGTACTGTGTAGGTACCTGAAACCTGCTTGTACTTTATAAAACTTTCATTTCCTCACTTTGGTATCAAAAGAAGGAAAAGATCATCTACTTTTTTTTTAAGCTTAACTTCTCACATAAGTTGCAGATGAATTTGTCTACACCTGTATGACATACCACAGAAGCAGAGAAATGTGTGGTCAGGAGCTCAGGCTGCGATGAACAAGACAGAGAGGTGTGAAACTGTTTCCATTGTCTTTATTGCAGAGAGGAAAAGACCTTATACTGAGTCACAGCTGCTTCCAATGTATCCATGCCTTTCACAGCAAAACAAAGCAATTAAATCAGTCAATGGTTCAAAGGCAGTTGTTACCTCTTCTGACAAATTTACATAAGTAGCATTACAGTATTGAAATGCTAAGCTTTAAACTTTAAATGTTTGTTGTTTATACTACTTTACATTTTAAGATGACTTGAATGTAGTATCAGAGATGTCTTTGACATTTAGAGAAAAGTCAGAAAATATTTTTTCTTGTAATTCTTGTAAAGTATCAGCACATTTATCGAAGTGTAGGGGGAGGGGCTGTCAATTCATCTTGGACTACAGAAATTACTATCAAACATTACTGTTGGGTTATCTCAGATTACAGCATTCTTAGTCATCTCTGCCTTCCGTTCCCAGGCTAACAGAGACTTAAAAAATTAGCACCTCTGTGTCAAAAATACATATCTCTCACTCTCAGAAGTTTGCCTAGAACTGGAAGTTGTAAAACAATTAAACACTTTTACATTTGAAACCTGTAATTATTTATGTTTCCAGACAATAGAAAGAACTACTAGCTGTAGAAATTCTGTCTCATAGCTGAGATAAACACCATCATAAGACAGTTCACTTATTTTCTTAGAGTTTGCTCTTAAAGTTAACTCTGTTTTTTTCCAGTGGGGTACACTGTGGTCACATTTTTGAAGCTTGGTACAGAACATACAGTTCAACACACATGTCTGCACCAGTAGTTTAATATACACATAACATATAGTTTTCTTACATTTGTAAGACAAGCATACAAATCATATTACTTTTCACAAATGACATAGGATTATTTACAAAATTCCAGTTAGCTGGGCTGGTAGCCTTCACATCCCCCACTACCTAACCAAACCTAGACAAATGAATTGAAAACCAGGCATTTACCTGAGGTCTAATACCCTTATCTGTTATGGATAGGTGGACGAACTAGCTGGATATATCAGTGGGACTGCAGTGTTTATGTTTCAAAACAGTACATTGATCTAGCAGCAATGTATTAAATTATTTTGCTGATGGACTCTTGACACGCTGCATCAGCAAGCTCAATTTTATTATTTTTTTGCTTTTTTTATTTTGTGCATTAGCTGAATATCAAATATTTTATTATGCTTTATCTTTCTGTTGACACTTATATGTTTGCTTTTAACTGTACATTGTCTGTATATTTAATTTCTCAAACAATATTACTCAGTTTTATTTCATTCAGCTTTCAGTAAAGAATATTATTTATTTATTTTTTCAACATCTTGTATTTTATTTATTTATTATTCAACATAAGAGCACTGCTCTTTGTTATTTTCTTGTTGACATCAACCTCTAAGAAAGAAAAGATTATTCTGCTAAAACTATCATCATTGTTTATTCATTTTTTTTACTTTTTATGTCATTTGCTTATTTTAAAGAATAGGTCAATAATTTGCCCTTGAGTTCATCAGATTGGTTCTGGCTAGTGGCAGTAACTGCCATAAGGCAGGAAGGTTTTCTAGCACAAAAAATATACTTAGTCTGTTCAGAAAATGAGTGTGTGTGTGTGTGTGTGTGTGTGTGTGTGTGTGTGTGTGTGTGTGTGTGTGTGTGTGTGTGTGTGTGTGTGTGAGAGAGAGAGACAGAGAGAGAGAGAGAGAGAGAGAGAGAGAGACCTGGGGTCCTATAACTCTGCTGTTCAGTGTGGAGCCTATTTGAGTAGGGTGGTGGTATGAAACCATAGAAACAACATTAGACCTTTGCTACATGCTCTTAAGGAAAATTTCATTTATTTATAGTGAGCTATATTATTCATATCTTTCCAGACATAGTTTTTATACTTTATTTTGCTTGTTTGTTATTTCTAATAGTTTTAATATTGTTTGGGGCTAGTGATGTGTATTTAAAGACCACAGCCCCTATCCCAGACAGAATGATCACAGTGGTGGCCATCATATATGTACATATTTGATTATATACATTCATAAAATAATGATTGTCTTAAACTTATTGCAGTACAGTACAAAACTGACTACCTACAGCAATTTGAAAGCCTACTGAGTCAAAATTATTACTATCAGAAAATGGTATAAAAAAGTAAGGGATCAAGGTATTGTGATCAGATAATTAGAGAAATAAAGATAATAGAATGGGAAGAGGCCAATAATTTATTTTGACTGCAGGCTAGAGACTGCCTTCCCTATCAAGGATTGATATCAGAGTATAGGCAAAGAGAAAGAAAGAGGGGAATCCTAAGCAAAAGACTACAACTGGTAGAGGTTTTAATAGAATCTAGACCAGAAGCTGCTGTTAAAAAAGAGATAATTAGTGGAGCATAAAAAATATTGCATGATAATTATAAGAATGAATCAAAGGAGGTTAGAAAGGATTGGGAAGAGGGATTGGATAAGCAGTTCACAAAGAAACAATGGGAGATTTATGTATGACTCCCAAATATGCAACAATGTCTAGAAGATTTGGGATCTTTGCTTGGCGGTGTTATTCTTATAGCCCAATTAGACTCCAAAGAATTTTTCCCCGGGTAGCTAGTAAATCTTGGAGGTATGATGTGGAAGAAATAGGTAATTGGGAACATATTTTTGGGAGTGTAATGAGTTGGCAGACTTTAAAACTTCCTATCAGAAATACTGAGTGAACAAATTGGTGTAACTAAGGAAATTATTTTTTGAGCTAAGATACAGAATTGGAATTATCTAGACATAGTAATTCCTTGCTGAGTCTAATTATGGTGGCTATCAACAAAAAAGCAATTACTAGGAAATGGAAATCAAAGTCTATATCAGCTGTACTAGAGGTAGTGAATATAGTAACACAGATAAAATAACTGGAAATGGGATCTTTAGGAGAGGGTAGGAGCAAATTACATAAAACAGTTGGGACTTGTGGGAATAATACTTGCAGAATAATGTTTTGGAGGAGGAATGAAGTTTAAATGAAGGCAGGACTTGAATGAGCAATGTAATGTTTGACTGACAATGATTTGATAGAGTAGAAGTAATGTTTGCAATAAAAATATGTCAATATGGTTTGTTTTCATTTATATAAATGTGAGTAACAAAAGATAAAGTAATCCAACCAAGAATCCAAAAGGAGGCAGAAGTGAAACCAAGATTGTTTTATTCCACAACAATGAGTGCTTCCGTCTGAATTACATGGACATCACACTTTGCAGGGTTTTCAGTTTTGTTGTATTTATTACTGATGGTTGCTGGCCTACTAGTTTTGTTCCCTAGAAAATGATTTACTGAAATGGTTGTTCACTTAATTGAGTTTAAGCTGATTTGAGTTTGATGATTATCAATTTGCTTAATTCAGCTTTCGACAAATTGATATAGACCTGGCCAACCATGTTTAATACTATAAAGCACAATAATCTAACTAGAGAAAGCAAGCAGGTAAAGCAATGAAATATAAACCTTCAGCATCATAGCAACTTTGACTTCAAATGGTTGCCTGTACAACTTTAATGCTTCAAGTTTAATTTTCTGATGATAGTTCTAAGCTTGCAGTCATCTGCAGTCTTGGTTAACCAAAACCCCTTGACATCAACTCGGATACTTGAGAAGTAAATACTAAAAAGGAATGGTCCCACAACTGAGACCTTAGGCTTAACAATAACAATGAGTCTTTAAGTGTACATTGTGCCTCCAATCCTACTATGTGTTCTGTTTCAGACAGTGGCGACTGGTGACTTCAAATCAAAGGAGGGCTGCAGGAGACAGGTGAATGGGTGGGGTCAATGGGAAGGGGTGTGGCAAACTAGACAAGCTTACCTGATGGTCATTAAAGCATTGCTACTTAAACACAGAGAAACAGGCACTTTATGAGTAATAATAAGCATAAATCAACAGTATAAAATGACAGAAACCAGAACATTCTGCAAAATCAAGGACAGAATAAAAGTAGAGCTTGTGTCTACCTTGGATGGGGGATATTCTGCACATTTACACTGCATAACTGCTCCTTGCCTTGCTTGGACACATCCAGAGTCACTACATGGGGGAGTAGGGTGCAACAAGTGTGTCACAATTTGAAATGTCTCTGGATGACTGTGATGCCCTGACACATTTGTCATACCTCTCAACCTCAGAATAAAAAATATGGACAGAGCCATACACAGAAGTGGGACAAAGGCCCAAAAATGAAGACAATTTTTAAATATTGCTCTTATAAACTTAGAAAGATAATAGAATAGTAGGTCTTGCATTAGTATGAATTTTCTGAAAGGTATGAAATCTGAAACTCAGTTGTCTGTCATTATTTTCTAACTTCAGTCTTTAATGATTTGCCACTACTTTGCCAAAAAAACCCCACAATTTTATGAATAATGGACCAAAAATGTGATGCAAAAATATAAAATAGCCACACAATACAGCTGGGAACCTGTCAAAGAAGGGACACTTTTTTAATATTAGTACTGCTAACTTGAGCAGCTGACAAAATAAAAGAATCTACATGCATTTCTGAAATAAAAGTAATCTATAACTCTGATTATTACAGTTATTTCTTAACAGTAAGCCCTCCACATTTTCTTCCAAAATTGCTATTTTGCGGCTGGATTATTAGGGGAAGAGCAACATTCTGAGCCAAAATCGGGGACAGTTGAGAGGTTTGGATATGCCTACTTCTATAAAGCAATTTATTTGCATGTACCTCTCAACCTGTTAATGCAGGAAATCTGGACAAGGCCAAATATACTGGCGGAACATATAAACAGTACTATAAATTGTTGTATAAACTGAGACAATTGATAGAATAACAGGTATTGCTTTAGCATGCATTTTTCTGAAGGTTATGAAGTCTGAAACTCAGTGTCTGTCATTATTTAGTGACTTAATTCCTAAACTATTTGCCTGAAAACCACACATTTTATGAGGAACAAACCAAAAATAAAAAGCAAAAATCTATTCATTCTGTGAAAATCCAGACAGTTGAGAGGTATAGTTCAGCCAGGGCTGTCTGAGTTTGCCACCCTTCCCCCTCACAAAATCATGGTCGAATGGAGCCTCCCCCCTGCAGCCATTCCAATGAACCATTACTTGGCTATTTCACCCCATTTACCATAAACCCTAATGTGCATACTGCTTTACTTCTACGATGATTTGGACTTCATTTGAAAGTTTTATTTTGCATTTTACAGCACAAACACTAAGACATCTGCTAAATAAAGCAATGCAATCTTACAGTGAAAACAGACTTAGCATTAAAACATCTCTGACTTTGAAACTCACATTCATTGAAACAGCATTGAAACCCACATTCAAAGAAAATACATTTTGCCAGTGGCAGATAAAGATTAACTTTGGGCTGTTTTCAAATCATGGGCCCCTTGGACATGAAACATACATGTGGTCTTTGATACACTTTCCCGATTGTATTAAACTATATCCCTTGTACAATATAGTACAGTTGTTAGGGGATATTTGAAATTTGTTTTGAACATTTTTCCAGTAAACAATGAAAAAAATGCATGCACCAATAATGACAAAATTGCCCAATTCAGAACATTTTTCCAGTAAACAATGAAACAAAATGCATGCGCCAATAATGACAAAACTGCCCAATTCAGAACATTTCTATCATAGAAGTCTACACAAACTTCTACAGTCCGCCAGTATCAGTAAATATGCACAATCTCTGAAGAAGTAAAAGTCATCTAAATAATTCCACATTAAAGAAATCTGTAACTAATGAAGAGGTTGCTGCTAGCAAACAACTTTATATTTCATTGTTTCATCTACAAAGAAAGTGCCTGTTGCCCTTGAGGAATAAATTGCCTAAATTGCATTAAAAAATGATAAGCTAGTAATATTGCAATAGGGAATGGATGGCAAACTGATAACAGGTTCATAGTTACTATGTATCTTCACCAAAAAGGACTGCAGCATCCACCCCCTTTATAATACAGTACAGTATCAGCAATACATTTATCTACTGTGGGAGTAGAACCCATAGCCTTCTGCATCAAAAGCAAATACATTACCTACTGTGCTATTAACAACACAAGCAGACTCAGCATAAGCAGTGCTAAACTTTTGTTCCCCTGCAGCTCTCAGCTTCCTGTAAAATCTACTTGAAACTCAGCTGCATCTCTGAACTTTGCAGCACAAGAAATCTGGAAATATCTGAAATTTGGGGGGGGGGAGACCAAAAAAACAGGGACACATTTTAAACATTGCTTGTATAATATTGGAAAGTTGTTAGAATAAAATGCTGTGTTATCACCATACATTTCACTGCCAAGTATTGAACCCAGGACCCTGTGCAAAACAGTCAAAGCAACATACTACTATGTCAAATCATCTGTTTTACGAAAGAAAGGAAGACTGAAACTTAAATGGCTACCATTTAGTGAATTCATTTCTCACCATAGCCGTCAACATCTTAGCACAAAACATCTGAACAAAGCCAATAATGGAAGAAAACAGCCCCCAAACATATTCAGTGAATTCAGTTATCACCATAGCTCTCAACCTTGGCACAAAAAAACTGGACGAAGCCAATAATGGGGGAATACAGTCCAAAAATAGAGACAAATATCCACTGAGGACACCAGAGCAAACCCACACAAACACAGGGAGGACATGCAGATTCCACCCAGAAGGCACCCCAGTCAAGAATAAAAAAAAACAACCTGCAGCTGTCAGACAACAATGCGACCACTGCACTACTGGCTGTGTTAAGTAACAAAAATACAGAAACTACAGATTTTATGAAGAACAGAACAGAAAAAATATGAGGCAGAAATCTGCAAATGTTTTACAAATGGTGGTGGGTAGGGAATTCAGGCTCTTGCCAGTTGGGTACAGGGTTCAAGCCTTATTCTCTACCCACCACCATGTAGCAATTGGGGCATTTCATACACACACACACACACACACACACACACACACACACACACACATACACACATCCATAAACTGTCCTCAGCAACCCTACCTTCCTTCCGTAGCAGCCCGATCACCTCCATAACTCTGAGTTCACTGCCTGCCTTAAGTCCTCCATAGCCCGATCACCTCTGCAAGCTAAGTCCACAGCCCACACAGGCTGTTTCTGGGTTTCCCTATGAGATGTGACTAGGCTGGAGCCTCCAGCCTGCGGGCGATGCAGTACAGTGTGCTTCCAGTCTGTGCGATTGTCACTGCACAGACCTCTGGGCTGGCAGGGAGGGGTTCCCTTCCTTCCCTATCTGGACTGCCTTCCAGAGCAATCTGGTGTTCATTAACTCAGCACGTGTGCGTGGAGTTCTGGACTGCCTAACACAGCAGTAAGGATCTCAGCACGCATGCGAGAGTTCCAAGACATGATTATTTATTTTGTATTTTTTTATTTTCATTTTGTACAGTGGGGGGGGGGCATTTCTTTTTACAGGTGGGGGGGGCTGCAGTCCTATAGCACAAGCCGCCTCTGGTTTCAGAGCCAGGTTTCTATCCAATGGGTACATAAAGATTTATATCCAGTTGGATTACTTTGTCTGTAATACTAGAATGTGACATAGTATCAAAGGCCTTGGCCTGGTCAAGGTACTATGCATGGATCAATTTGCCTTCTTCCAATGCCTCAGTGACTCTTTCAAAGAAATCTACCAGTTTGAGCAGACAGGATCTACCTTTCCCAAACCCAGTCTGGTTTGATTGAGGGATTCTAAGCTGTCAATATCTTTAAGGGCTACACAGTGATGTGCTCCATAATCTCACAGATAAGACTGGTAAGACATATTAGACTGTATTTGGCAGGATAAGTGGTGGAACCACCTGTGTGGAAGAAGAAAAAAACAGATGTTCTCCAAGTATTAGGTATGAAACCAGATGAGAAGCTGAGGTAGAATCTGTTTAGGAGTGTGTCAGTGATATGCTGGTTCATACTGACAAGAAAGGAGGCTAGCACATTGTCAGAACCCAGAAATATATTGCTTTTATCTCAGCAAGAACATTTAGGACTTGCTTGGGGGTAATCTTTAGAGTGCATTGACAAAACACTATGTAGGTCAGGAAGCTGGAAGGGATAAGGTTAAGAAAGTAGATCTGACTGTATATGCTAATATACTGGCTATGGATGCCCTTGGAGGATGAATGGGAGCTGCTGTTCTGAATCAACTCAGATCAATGCTGGGCATTGCTCACAAGGCTTCTGATATGGTTGAAAAGGGACTCAGTTGCTCTTTTCAGTTCATATTTACCCTTGCTAGATTTGATTTTAGTCCTAAGTACTTTACTTAGGTTCGAGATTAACATTTTTGGGTGAGGAGTTTTCCTTTTTTTACTGAGAGGGGAACAGTTTTATTCTTTTGTTGTACAGTGGATTTATATGGGAGATTCTGCCACACAGGCTTGTTTCCAAACTTGGTGCTATTTATGTGCCAAATCAGTATCCATGCCTCAGTGCAGGCACTGAGTTGAGAAGTGAAACTTTCTGCAAATGTGGTGGCACTAGCTACTGATACCTCAAGGAAGGGTCTATATTATATCCTCGAATGCTTAAAAAAGTGAACGCTGATTGATCTAACTTATTTTCGCGAAACTGCAAAATATCGAAGCAGCAGAAACTCTAATTTTTTCCTAGGGAAAGAATTTGGTTGTCCGTTTCTGTTGCTTCGGTATTTTCAGTGTTATGGTGGAAAGTTACCAGTCAGATTCAGGTAAGTGTGCGATTGTGTGGATGTGAGTGTTAGGGTGATTTACGTGAGTTAGGGTTAGGGCTCAGGTTAGGTGTGTGTGCGATTGAGTGGACATGAGGGTTAGGGCGGATTTAAGTGAGTTAGGGTTAGGGAGCGGGTGAGTTGAGTGTGCGATAGTGACGGACCTTAGGGTTAGGGTTTGGGTTAAGGTAAGTGGTTAGTTAGTGGTGTGTGCATAGTTTAGTGTAGGGTTAGGTATCAGATTTTAGGTGTATATGTGTGGATTTCTGTTTGTTTGGTGTGCTTGTGTTGTGTGTATGTGTTTTGGATCAGCAAATTTTTTCCCTGGGAAAAAAATCACTCATCTGACAGTTCAAGATTGTAAGCTTTCGCTTAAATTAGGTCGATCAATCAGCGTTCGCTTTTTTAAGAATTTGATGATATAATATAGACCCCTCAAGGAACATGGGTACATAAACAATTTATGTCATAATTTAGCTGCAGCAAGTTAGCCTTAGAGAAATCTCTAAATATGGCTGAGTTTGTGAACTTGTTAGGTTAGGTCCTTATGGGGAAAACCAGTGAGTGGTGGTGGTCAGATATGACCAGTGATGGAGTGAATTTAACTGTAGAGCATTGAATTAAGAATTGAGTTCCTAATGGTGGAGTCCACTGTTTGGTTAGTAGAATCATTACTGATACAATATAGGAAACACTGTGCATACATGTTTGTATAAGTGTAAGCTTCTCAATTTATAGAAGGTTAGTTGAAATCCCAAAAGGTGACAGCACTTGGTTGAGTTCTGAGGGACATAAGTTATTCAGATATGCTTCAAAGATTGTGGCTGTCATAGAAGGGGTCTATAGCTGGCTAACATATGGTAAGTGATCTTACTGATATTTAGAAGGGGTCTATAGCTGGGTAACATATGGTAAGCGATCTTACTGATATTTAGAAGGGGTCTATAGTTGGCTAACATATGGTAAGTGATCTTACTGATATTTAGAAGGGGTCTATAGCTGGCTAACATATGGTAAGCAATCTTACTGATATTTAGAAGGGGTCTATAGCTGGCTAACATATGGTAAGTGATCTTACTGATATTTAGAAGGGGTCTATAGCTGGCTAACATATGGTAAGCGATCTTACTGATATTTAGAAGGGGTCTATAGCTGGCTAACATATGGTAAGCGATCTTACTGATATTTAGAAGGGGTCTATAGCTGGCTAACATATGGTAAGTGATCTTACTGATATTTAGAAGGGGTCTATAGCTGGCTAACATATGGTAAGCGATCTTACTGATATTTAGAAGGGGTCTATAGCTGGCTAACATATGGTAAGAGATCTTACTGATATTTAGAAGGGGTCTATAGCTGGCTAACATATGGTAAGCGATCTTACTGATATTTAGAAGGGGTCTATAGCTGGCTAACATATGGTAAGCGATCTTACTGATATCTAGAAGGGGTCTATAGCTGGCTAACATATGGTAAGCGATCTTTGGCTAACATATGGTAAGCAATCTTACTGATATTTAGAAGGGGTCTATAGCTGGCTAACATATGGTAAGCAATCTTACTGATATTTAGCAGGATAAGGAATGGATGAAAATCGTTATCCTGCCACATAGGGCTATGTGCCATCTCCAGTAACAGAGGCAACCTCAGTAATGGATATAAACAAGTGATAGGCATTATAACCTGCTAGACAGCAATTTACTTTCTCTGCACTGGAACTATGCTCAGGATAGTTTCTAGGATGGACAATTTCTTGTCTAAGCTTTAAAAATTGAGCAGCAACACTTTTAAACTATCTTGAACTGGTGCTGGTAGACTAGTGGATGAAGCACACTTACATAGCTTACAAAGGCACTATAGAGTTGGAGAAGGTTTTAGCTAATATACAAAAGCAAGGGAAACTAGAGCAATGCCATCAAGGCACAACTCCACTGGTATTTTCCACATGAACAAGCTTTATTAAAACACATTTTCTTCAGACTAAAACCATAAACACTGTTATCACCACAGATGCGTTTTTGTCCTCTAATGACTTCCTCAGGTGAAATAGAAATGCATACCTTTTACAATTCTTCCCCTAAAATGTCCTCCACTTAATTAATACTGCTATCCAGTTGGTGTATATTCTTAATGTGGTCACATGTAATTAATAGATGTTCAACACTATGAAACTTTCTTTTAAATATTCCTTTAAAATAGTCCTTTAAAATAGTTCTAAACACATATATAAATGTATAAATATCCATAATACCTTCTCTAAACTCTATTAAATGTAAATATAAATAAATACAAATACAGTATAGTTTTATACGTTAAAAACCTTAAAAAACAAACTATTCTTCCATGCAATATCACCATCTTGTGTCCAAATATGGAATTGAAATCGTGTACAGGTGCTTTTTAAATAAATGGTTCAAACAGTGGTGTTTACTTGTTGTTGTGTCTTTCGGCTTATCCTGTTTAGGGGTCGCCACAGCGGAACTCCGGTCCGCTTATGTTTGGTAGTGGATTTTTATGTGCCGTGTTAACAAAGATCACTTTCATCCTTCTAGACTTCTTCAGGTCTGTGTACAAGAACCCTAAAAACTACCTATAAAAATATATATACTTGTATAATTAGTAAGGGAATGTGAATTTAACATGTGTACCAATAACACTTTGTTTTACAGAACAATAAACCACTCTCTTGCTGATAAAAAGTTTATATATATATATATATATATATATATATTTAGAAAGCTTGTGAGGAAACTGTTGCTCTATTTTTGTTTTACTTGGATCGCTTGTCTGTGTACTTAATAAAGGATTTTTGATTGAAAACAGACTGTCTGCCTTGCTTGGATTACTTCTGAATACTTAGTAATTCTGACAATTATATCTTTTTTATTATTTTGTTTACTTAAGACGAGTTTAAGTTTGCTACTTCTATTACTTTTGTCTGATCTGATTAATAAATAGTGATGAACTAGAGATATATGAACTGAAAACCTTCCACACAGAGAAGTTTCTTATACTGTTTTGTTAAAATAATGAAAGACATTCAAGTTGCAAATTTCATATTAACCATATGTTTCAGAAAATTCATGCTAATGCAAAACCAGTTATTCTATCAACTTTGTAAGTTTGTAAGAGCAATATTTAAAAATTGTCCCCTATTTTTGTGCCATTGTCCCCCATTATTTATGGCTTTGCTGTCTAGATTTTTTGCTCTAAGAGGTTGAGAGGTATCGTATGGCAGTCTGCATGTATCTCAACTGCTCTACCTATGGTACAGCTCTGTGATTTTAGTCTACCTAAGCATGCTGCTGCCAGTGGGTCTGATTTGACCAGGAACAATTATGATTTCTACTCCTTTCCTGACGATTGGAGAAGCCAATGAGTCAGTAAGATGCTTTGGCTTGAGTTGTCGAAAGGTCAAATGTCAGGTGCTGTCAAATGTTTAGTATCATGATGATGACCTGAAGTCGAGTGTATTTGGCTAGTGGCTACGAGAGCAGACAAGGAAACAGGAGATTTAATAGTAGCATAGGCAAAGACTGTAATGTAAGCATGTGGGGCTAAAATGATCTGTGTTGGATGCCCGTAAGTCAGCATGTTGATGTCTGCAGTTTTATAGGCTCATAGGTTCAGAGGTGTTTACTAGGGTAACCACCACAAGGGCCTTTTTTAAGCCTAGCTATGCATCCCAAATATCTGACAAGTTCTGATACCCTCGATAAGTGTAAGCATGGGCCTGGGAGATGAGCCATTTACAGGTTACCTGTTTGCATCAGAGACATACAATAGGTGCCAAACCAGGGATGAATTTCTGGTTTCCCATCCAATTGTCCAAGTTGCACTTGAATTGGATTAGGGAGGAACTCTGCTTCACATGTGATTGTTTTCACAGTCTGTGTTTGACAAATTGGCTTGCTGTTGTGTCAAGAAAGAAAACAAAAATCTGTGTCCAACTGTTAAGCTGTCTGCTGCTTTGATAAAGGAGTGATTTAATCTGCTTCTGCCATGTTCTGCCTTACGCTGGGCTGCTGACAAATACCTGTAGGTAAGCCCTACCTCTCAACTTCTTTGCTCAAGGATTTTGGACAAACCTGGAAATAATGGTGGGAGAAAATCAAAGACAATTATTAAATATTACTCTAATTCACTTTAAAAATGAATAAAGCAACAGGTTTTGTATTAATATCGATTGTTTTGAATAGTAGGAACTTGCAATTCTGATGATTGGCTTCATTGACTGGACATAATCCCCAGTACATTTTATGTGGAACAGGACAAAAATATAAGGCAAGATCAGAAAGATTATGCAAAATCAGAAGCAGTTGAGATTTATGCAATTAAGACAGTGTGCTTTCTGCAGGTTTTATGTCTAATGCAAGCTTCACACCAAGAGTAATAGTGCTGTCATCAGTGTAGTGTGGAAGGAATTTCATAGCATGCTTCTGGCTGATATTTTAAAATGGTCCAGCATTAACAGGGTTTTATATGATTGATATTTTGTGTGCAATAGCTGCTGTTAAATGAAATACTAAAAACAGTCGGTGAGCTATATTTTGCTGCAATTGTAACCTGTTTTGTTAAACAGTGCAGTGCTTTTATTGTACATACAGTCTAACCTTTACTTTTTTGACCCGTGGTGGTGGTGCTGCGGTAGCGTTGTCGCCTCACAGTAATACGCTGTCTGGTTCGATTCTCAGCTAGAGTGTCTTCTGCGTGGAGACATGCGTGAAAGGGCGTACCTTCGTTGAAGGTTGTGCATCAGGGCTGGTAACTCAGCACGTAAAAATCAACTACCAATCATTAACAGACCGGAGTTCCGTTTTGGCGACCCCTAACCAGGAAAAGCCGAAAGACACAACAACAACAACATTTAGGCGGGATAAAACCTGACTTTCACAGTCTTTGTTTGTGTAGCACTGCATTTTTCTGGAAAGCTCTTAATATTTGTATACTGTGCTACAGTAAGGGAAGCAACACTTTGAATAATAATCGAGAGGTTATGCCTACAGAGATGGAAAAAAGAAGCATCTCATATTGCAAATGTGCTAGATATGTAAAAATAGCATCACCATTTAATTGTATTTTATTTCTGAAATGAATAAACATTACATTTATTTTATTTTATTTTGAATTTGTTAACCGGGGAAGAGCACTAATCCCATTGGACCCATTTCAGTCTCAGCTTGGGGAAAACGCAATAGACACATGATATTATATAAAGACTGAATGACAAAATGCAGTATATAAATGCATTACATACAAAGTGAAAAGCATTGTTGACTTGAGGGTATAAAGGCAACAGATAAATGACATTATATACAGAGAGAATGAAAAACACGATATCTATAAGCATTGTATACAGAGAGTGGTATCAGAATCAGTATGCTGAAAGAATCACAATAAAAAATAGTGAGAATAAAATATGTAGCCAGAAGGGAATGAAGAGGTTAATTATATGAGCAGAAAGATAGCAGTTACATTTGCTTTCTGCATATGCATGTACTTATATCATGCCTCTCAACCTGTAGACATAGAATATAGGAACAAAGGCCTTGAGAAGTAGGTTCATGCAACCAGAAACATGTGCAGCTAATAAGCAAAACATCTGAATACCAAATGGCACATAATTCTTCCCACTTCTAGTAAGAATGTGGGACACTACTAAGAAAAACATTTTAAGAAACAGAGTGACAAAAATGATGGAAAAATATAAGCACATTATCAAGAAGACTTTAATGAACTGTATTGCGAAATTCTGCCACACAAGGTCTTTTATTTTTTTGCTTCTGAAAAGGGACCCTTTTGTGTGTAAGACGCACATCCTCTTTCTTTAAATTATTGGTTTCATTAGTATGGTAGTCATGTAGTGTAGTTTTCTGCATAATAGCTTTAAAAATCACTTGTGATTAAGGGGATGCAGAAAACTGTGAGAAGGGGTAAGTCAATCCTGAAGACAGACGTACCTCCAAAAACAGAGAAATCACGTGCAGGGGAAAATGGGAGCGTTCTTCCAAAATAAGGACAATTTCGATGTCAGAACAGTAGTGTTTCCAGGGTAGCACACTTATGTCAAGGTACTTGCTTGTATTAGTTATGAAGTAAAGCGTAATTCAGACTAACTAAAGACGTGCACACTTCTGAAGCTAAGTTTTGCATTTCCTGGTATGATGAGGAGAGAAGGGGCTGTGCTGTCTCTACCAGCCAGGCTTTAATACACAAAGTGAAATGATTACATGGAGCCGGGGAGAGTTGATGCTGCTATTTACTTTTTTGTGAATATTACAGAAGTACAGCTGCGAGGACATGCATGCAAATACATCCATGTGCAGCAATGTGTATATATGCTACATTTCCCCATTTAAGACTGGTAAGATAGGAGCTATTACGAAATACAATCACGTATGAACTTTTGGATCTAGCAAAAAGTGCACGTGTATGGATATGCAGAGCATCACAAAAGAGTCAAACTAAAGCAAATGGCAAACTTTGTGCACTGGTCTGTAAAACTGTTGAATGCCACAAGAATGCAGTGTGTTATGGTGGTTTACTTTTTCCTCAATTACCCACATATAAAAGAAAATTGCATTTTAGTTTTGCAGAAGTTCAAAGTTTGATACAAGTTCAAATATTAACATAAAATAACATAACATAACATAACATAACCCAACACTACAACCTGTGAGAGATGCACTTATCTAACCAAACTGGAGGTAAAGCTCTCTCCAACCAAGACTGAACATGACAGTCAAGAGGAGAAGGTAAACACTTGCACCACACCACACTCATCACATATTCTCACTAAATCTACACCACCAAAATCCACACATAGAAACACAAAACCATTAGCGGAGGCTCCCAATAATAATCTGCTCAAGCAACAGAGACCTCCAAAGCAGAAATGAGAGCATCCTCCACACCCCCCCAACACAACCCAAATGACACATAGCCCATAGACTCAGTGTGCCACTCAACCTCAGCCAATAAGGCAAAACAACGTACCAAACACACTAGTCATAGGTGACTCTATAGTCAGGTACACTGATGTCCCACTCACCAGGCTAAACAAGGAGAAGGTTACTGTCAGCTGCCTGTCGGGTGCCAGGATCTGCCACATAACCCACACACTCAGGTCACTCCACAACAAGTACAAATATGACTCTGTCATTGTCCATGTTGGTGTGAATGACCTGAGACATACCTCCCTGGACTACATGAAAAGAGACATGGAAGAACTCTCTGATCTTGCAGACCAGGCAGGTATGACCCTAGCCCTGAGCAGCATTCTGCCATCACCCAAAATGATGCCGCAGTACAAGGACAAAATGATTGACTTCAACAATTAGCTAAGCTTCTGGTGTCATTCTAAAGGGATCTAGTATTTGTCTGCCTGGGATCACATTGTCGACAGACCATGATGCTTTGCCAGAGATGGCCTGCACCTGCCACCCCTGGGATTCTAGATACTGGCTAAGGTTCTTGCCACCCTTATAGTGCCTTTTTTAGGCAAGGTTCAAATGAAAAATTCACCACCGTAACAGGAACAGGCAAGCAAAAACTGAGGGTGATGTTACTCAATGCTAGAAGTCTAAATCTCAAAATGCACTCACCCGAGAAACTCCTTAAAATGGAGAACATTGATATCTGTGCAGTGACTGACTCCTGGTTCAAGGCTCCAGAGAGCACTCCTGCATTACCAGGCTATAACTCATACCACACTTTTCGGCCATGTAACCTGGACCAGAACACCAAAGGCGGAGGTGTGTCCATATTCATTAAGGATATCCACACCTCTAGGCTAGTTGCTCAGCATAATGCAGCTGAGAATATCCAAGTGCAACTAACTCTGGGCAAAACTGCAATCCAAACTGTAGCTTGCTACAGATCCCCACCATGCCCCAGGATTCCCACTCCTCTTTTCTTGATGTACTGGAAAATATTAGGGTTCAACCAAACACCCTAATAATGGGCGATTTCAACTACCCCACCATTAAGTGGGAAAACTACTCATGTACCAACTCCTTCGCTCAACGCTTTCTGGAATTCATTAACTCCAATGCCCTGGATCTACTTATCCACACCCCCACCAGGGGCAACAATATCCTAGATCTAGTCATTACCAACATGAGTGACCAGTGTTCCACACCTGAAGTCAATGCCTCATTGGTCCGATCTGACCATAAGCTATTTACCTTAGATATCCACATCCTGCTCCCACCCCCCATTAAGGAAAGCATGGTAAAAAATTTCTCCAAAGCCAACTTCATGCTTCTTAAGACAGAAGTGGTGAACTTCATGACACCCATGGAGATGGACAATACAGTTATGACTACTGAATGCTACACAATTGCACTTTATAAGTACTTACATGAGTGCATGGATCATGCTAACCCAAACAGAACCAAGATGCTATCCTCCAAAAAAGGAAGCCAATCTGGTGGTCCCCTGCCATAAACAAACTGTACAACAGAAGGAAGAAACTGTTGCAAAAGAGAGTAAAATTCCATGAGTGGAGGAGCTCCTTGGTCAGCCTCAGTAAGAAGCTGCGACCCCTGATAAAATCCTCCAAAGCTAGTTACGAAAACAAAATCACCACTGATTCTAAAGACAACCACAAAGCATTCTATAGCTATGTCAAGAATCTCAATGGCAGAACTCAGATCTGCTCTGAGTTACAGCACAATGGCACTAAATATACAGACCCAACTGATATTGCCAACATCCTGGCAGATAGGTTCAGTGCTAATTTTACCCCCCTCTCACCCTCTAAAGAGCCCATCTCTATACCGGAAGAATGCAAAGCTCCTGTAATCACAGCTGCACAGATAAAAACCACACTCTCCAAAGCCAAGAACACAGCATCCATGGGACCAGACAGCATCCCAGGCTGCGTTGTACATGAACTACAGAACAAACTGGCACCCAACCTAAGTACCATGTCCAATCATAGCCTCACCTCAGGCTTTGTGCCTGCTGAATGGAGCACAGCGATGGTTATCCCACTCCACAAGGAGGGAGCCACCACAGACCCTGGGAACTACCACCCCATTAGCCTGATGAGCCTGGTCTGCAAGGCCATGGAATGTATCATGGAACTTATAAACAAAGACATTGGTAATCTCCAAACTCTGGACCCCACCCAGTTTGGGTTTGTAAAAGGCAGATCATGTCTCCTAAACCTGACAGACTTCTTTGAAGCAGTCATCAAAGCCGTAGATGAGGGTAAGGTGGTTCACACAGCCTATCTAGATCTTGCCAAGGCTTTTAACACCACCCCCCACTCTGGAATTATAGATAAACTCACTAAACTAGATATTAATCCCTATGTCACCAGATGGGTTGTCAACTGGTTCAATGACAGAATCCACACTGTGAAAGTAGCAGACTCCAAATCCGACTTCAGACCAGTGACATGTGAAGTACCACAGGGTTCAGTCCTGGGTCCTCTCCTGTTTGGTATCTACTTCTCTGAAGTACAGGCTAACACAGAAGGTCTTTGGATAATGAATTTTGCAGATGACTGCAAACTAGGAGCCATAATCAAAACTCCTAACGATGTGGACATCCTACAAAAAGGGCCTCACTGAGACAGATGCCTGGTGTCAAAGCCATGGCCTCAAGCTCATTGCCAAAAAGTGCATTGTCATCCCCTTTGGTAACAACTCTGTACCCATGAACTACAACATAGGTGGCAGTATACTTAACACTGAATGTGTGATAAGAGACCTTGGGACACAGGTGGACAGTAGTCTCTCCTTTGATAATCACATCACCACTGTATTCAGGAAATCCTTCTACGTGGCACACCTCATCACAAAAGGTTTCTCATCCAGAAAAAATAGAGGTCATTGTTCCCCTCGACTTATCACTCATTAGACCCATTATAGAGTACAACTCCCCTTTTGGTATGTACCTCACAAGACATCTACAACAACTGGAAAGGCCACAGAAATACCTCACAAAGAGGACTACCAGCCTCAAACAGATGCCCTACGCAGACCGTCTCAAAAAACTCCAGCTTTACTCTGTCGCATATCACCTATTCAGAGGTGATCTCTGTCTAACATACAAAGCTGTGTCAAACCCAGAGCTGTTGGACATGCTCCACTTAAAGAAATCTCAATCCCTCTGAGCTACACGCTCTAGGGACCTAAACCTTGTCTCCACAATAAACAGAACTTGCCGGAGGGATAGATTCCTGTCCCAGAGACTTCCCATACTCTGGAATAAACTATCTATCTATATCAAACAAAGCTCCTCATTAGCACTCTTCAAGAAAAATCTTGATGATTGGATGGGAAATAGGAAATTCACCACGGGGATCACTTCTGTGGCTCTGCTTGATAGTGGCACAGGAAAATAATTTTCTTGGGTGGCAAAAGCCAGGGTACCTTTTTGGCTGGGCTTGTATAGGCCCCAGGGCGGATCGTCTAGTATCTACCTACCTATCACCCTATAAATAAAATACCATTGTTTTTGTGTTTCATGGTCATATTTTGTCTGTTCTTCAGTTTGCGTTTAAAAGCTGATATTCTGCAATACCACTGGAGTGGGTGGGGTTACATATTTATATATGCAAATTTTATGTTAATCAGTGTACAGATTTTTGGCCAGTTGTACCTACTTTTCATGGGCCTTTGTCTAGATTTTTGATATTTCCAGGTCGAGAGGTATGCACCTCTATCACCTCTAGCTTTCTCAAATACTCTACCTTTACTGCCCAGGTTTCTGTACCATTGTTTTGTATACCTTACTTTTCAGCTTCTTTGACATTCTTCTGTCATATACTACACCTGACACACTGTACCAGTTGGCTGCAGGCCCTATGATTCTGTCTTTGACGTCCTCATTCAGACTTCCCTTCTCCTCAATCACCCCTCCCAGATAATTGAAGCTGTTAACCTGTTCCACTATTTTCCCTTCTATGTCAATTCCCAGCTTCTTCTGATTTCCCCAGTTGCTGCCTTTACAACTATCTTATCTGTACTCAGTTTCATTCCATGTGTCTTCAGTTTTGCATTCTATTCACTATCATTTTTTAAAGTTCTTGCTCAGAGTCTACCTTTAATACCACATTGTCTACATACAACAACTTTTTGATCTGTCCCCTTTGACCTGTTTGTTAATGTAGTCTGTCACCAGTATGAATAGCAGTGGTGTCAGAGCTAAATCCTGATGCGCTCCCACTCCCACTTGGAACCCCTCTGTGAGACTGAACACTGTTCGTACTTGTGTCATAGGGTCCTTGTACATAGCTTGCACTAATTTTACCAGTTTCTGGGACTTTGAACCACAGCAGGACTGCCCGAATCAGCTTTCTTGGGACATTGTCATATGTTTTCACCAAACCTAGGAATGCCCAGATGGACTCTTTCCTCATCTCTAGTTTCTGCTCAACTATCTGTCTCATTGTAAACACTGGGTCAGTTGTGCTGCATCCTGATCTGAATCCACTCTCCTATCATACTTTCTACTACTCTGTGTGTTCATTTATCAATCACGTTCTCCGAACTTTCATGCAACGTGAAAGGAGTTCCCTTTGTTCTTGAACACTGGTACTAGTATGCTTATTCTCCAGTCATCTGGGATATGCCTTTCTGTCCATGCTGCTAGAAGTACCCTCAGGAGCCATTTCTCCCCTATCTCACCCAACATCGTATCTGCTGTGACTTCATCTGAGCTTTCTGTTTTCCCTGGCTTCATTTTCCTTGGTGCTGTTCTTACTTCTTCTGTGGTAGTTTTCTCCACTTCTCTCTTTGGGCTTTGTCTGGAGTAGTAAATCTTCTGTGGGGGGTTCTTTGTTCAGAAACTGGTGAAAGTACTCTTTGATCTCCTGGCTTAGTGAGCAGATTGATGCTAGCTTCCCTTATGAAGTGTTTGACTATCTTCTTTATCTTTCTGTCTTTGCATTGCAACCCAACAGAGTTTCTTTGTGTCATCTACTGAGTCACTGTTCTAAGCTGGTAGATTGCTTCTGATGCCTTGTTCTTTGCTATTGCACCTCTTCTTTTACCATCTTTGTTAAACAACCAGTACTCCTTCCTAGCCAGGTCTGTCTTTTCTATCTCCCACTTTTTCCAGCATTCCTTCTTTCTTTTCATGACTTCCTGAGCATTTGCATTCCCCCACCAGGTTTTCTTTGTGCCTTATTTCCATACCTGGCTCAGCTGTATATCTGTTCTACTCACACATAATATTTTTAGGAGCTGCCATTCTTCTTCAGCTCCTCCTATTTCCTCTTCTTTCCTTGAAGTGTTGTGCTTTACCTTCAGTCAACTTCCAGGTCTTCAGCCTGATCTGTATTGACTTTAGAGCCTTCTCTGACCACTGTTTGCATTGACTGGGCCAAATCTTTCACTGGGGATGACTTTGCAATCACTGATTCTACCCCAGTGTCATTTTCTTACTAGGAGGAAGTTTACCTGAGTTGCGTGTTAGCTACTCTTGTATGTGAT
Organism: Protopterus annectens; assembly: GCF_019279795.1. NCBI lineage: Eukaryota > Metazoa > Chordata > Ceratodontiformes > Protopteridae > Protopterus > Protopterus annectens. The sequence continues at coordinate 1,347,044,371 of NC_056745.1, forward strand.
CATGTGACTGTCACTCTTTCTAAATGATGTGCTGGCTACTATCAAGCCATTTGCCAGACAAAGGTCTAGAATGGCCTTTCCTTCTTTTTTCCTGTTGCCTTGCCCATGTGGACCCAGGCAGATGTTTTATCCGGTTCTGTCTATCCCAATATGTGCATTCAGGTCACCCGTTAGCAGCATCAATTCATGTTGTTCTGCTTTATCTAGTAGACCCCACAATTGCTATATGAATGCACCCTTTTCCTTACTGTCACAACCCTGCTGTGGGGCCTAGGCTGACATTATGAGTACTGCCCCATCATTAGGGTGGACTCTAACTGACATGAGTCTGCCACTAATTCTGATGACATCCCTCACTGTTTTCTGAAGCTTCTCCCTCATCATAATTCCCACACAATTTTTAGCCTCTCTTCTTCCTGAGTAGTAGACTCTTGATCCCAAGCCTAGTGACTTTGCTGCACTGCCCTTCCATCTTGTCTCTTGGATACATAAAATGTCCAGCCTCCTCCTTACCATCATATCATCCACTTTAAGCTCCATCCTGTCAGTGAACCTGCACTGAGTGTGGCAATTGATATGTTTGGTAAGCTGATTGGTCTTATGTCCAGCTTTCACTCAACAGAGCTACCCCAGGCAACCAACCCAAGCTGGGCAACTGGGCACCGGCCCCCAGTAGCTTACTGACCCAAATGATGGGCACACCCTGGCCAGTAAAGGCACAAACGCCCCTCCCACCATTAACATGGGTCCCTGATGTATGTCAGAGTAGGCTGGGTCCTCAACCTACTTATCACCGGCAAATACCCACACCCATTTTGGTAACATTAGTCAACATGACCAAATCACCTAGAGCCAGAGTTTATACTGTTGAATGGCTAGCTCTGCCATGGCACACAGTCTGTTCTCCTATCTTGAGGATGCTATGTATCATACTATAGGCCCAAAGTGGTTAATCTATACAACTCTTCCCCATATAGATCACCATGTAGAGTTTGTGCTGCTGCCCACAGAGCCATTCTTAGGTCTGTTTGACATGGAAACACTCAGCATATTTTTTGGAGGTTGGAGGAACCCCACAGAGACACAGGGAGAACATGCAAACTCCAAACAAGCATTAATCATATGTGAGGCTCATGACTCTGTACCTTGTGCATGGGAGACAAAGACCTTAAGCATTATGCCATCTAGCCTCTGAAATCACTTAAGTTTTGTTTATATCATGACATCATCCTCAGTGAAGGCAAGATGCTGCCCAAGACTAAAAGCATGCTAGCCTCAGCTCCATACTCAGGAAGTTTCATCATGCCTCTCTTCATATAATCCTTGGATGTGTGACTCAGGTCATTACATCTACATAGACAATGGTCATGATGTTGTGTGCTTATGGTGTGAAATGACTTGGGTTCTCTAGCAACTAGCTTTAAGTGCAACTGGTGGAGTGTTTTTATGCTGTTGAGGAATTATTTTCCTGTATTTTCTAATTTAAAAAACAGTGTTTCAAACACTGTCTAGCTAGCATTTATCTTTATGTTTGCCTTTAAAGCACTGTAGTAAATCACTATAACTTTTCAGTCCGTAACTCACAAACTGTTACCATTTGTAATATTGTTCAAGCTTAAAGACTTTTTTTCTCTCTAAATATATAATATGCTGGAGGGACAGGTTCCTGACCCAGAGACTCCCCATACTCTGGAATAGACTACCCATACATGTCAAGCAGAGCACCTCCTTGGCCCTCTTCAAAAGGAACCTTGACAATTGGATGGGAGGTAGGAAATTCACCCCAGGGATCATGTCAGTCACCCTGCTAGACAGGTGTCCAGGGAAGTAAATATTGTGGGAAGAAATATCCAGGGAATTGTTATGGCTAGGCTTGTATAGGCCCTAGGGCCAATAGCCTAGTACCAACCTATGAACCTATGCACATTTAATGTTCTATTACTGTTGGTTACCACTTTACACCAATTCATTATCTGAAATGGGTAACATAGTTTTTGTTAACATTCATTTCAGTTAATGCTACAGCTTGAGCTCAGATCTTTGACATGCTATCTGTGGACCATCAGCACCTAAACGATGACACTAAAGTTATGCAACTTAAATAAAGAGTTTGACTGTGAGGTGACATTTACAAATGGAATTGCAAAATGGTGCAAAATGCTTTGACAGAAATGGCCCTCATACTTCTCAACCTCTTGGTGCAATACATATGGACAAAGCCAAAAATAGTGGGAGACAAATGTCAAAAATAGGGACAGATTTTAAATATTGCTTTTATAAACTTAGAAAGTCATTAGAATAACAAGTTTTGTGTTAGTATTCATTTTCTGAAGGATATAAAGTCTGAAACTCAAATATCTGTCATTATTAAGTGACATCAATTCCCAGTGATTTGCCATAAAACTGCACATTATATAGGGAAGAGGCCATAAATATGAGGCAAAAATCTGGACATTCTGCAAAAATCTGGACAGTTGAAAGTAAATGAATACCCTGAACATTTCATACTAAAATTCCACACAATCAGAAAGTTATAATTCTTAAAAAAAAAAAAAAAAAAGATTAATATTTTGTTAACATTTTCAGTAAATGTCCACACAACTACCAAACTTGACATCTTGATCTCCAATTTTCATAATGCTATTTAGGAACTGCCATTATTGCCTGAACATTTGGGATAAATGTATCTAGATAAATCATGAAAAAGGCTGCAAGATGACATTTGCAAATGGATGTACAAAACAGAGCAAAATAGTTTGACAGAAAATACAAAAAAAACTCACCTCACAATGATCCAATGGACTTCAAAGGACTTTATTTTAAAATAAAAAAAAACAAGCTTTTGCACTTAAGTGCTTTTTCAAGTGATCTGAAAGACCTATAGAGCAAAGTAGCTATATAACACAAATCACATGACATACTAATTGAAACACATTTACTTCTTAAAACTATAGGGTTTAATCACTGTTTTCAGGCTGATATCGCAGTTTAGACTTGTAGTTCTGTATGCCATGAACTCAGTAATGCATTTACAGTCACATAATTCTGTTATATTCATTATGTTTCCATTACTGACATGTTGTAATTCAACCTGCAGGAGACTAAAAAGAAATTCATGATCATTTCCAAATTGTGACACATATCTATATAAAACATTCATTGCAATGAAATTGCATAAGAAAAAACTCATCAAAACTAGGGATGCCTTACAGAGCCAAACACTTTCTCATTGATGCAACTAAAACTACGATTACACTACATATCTTCTCCCCACTCTTCTTTATGGTGCTGCCATCCTTACTAACTTCCAGCCTTCACACAAATTAAAATTAAACAATGATATCACAAAGTTGCTAAATTTGCAGCACATACCCCTTTCCGAACATCCCCACTGTATAGCATTGAAAAGCCTAAATTGTTTAGAAGTGCCACATCAACTAACATATACACAACTTCTTACCACCTATAAAATTATCCAGCATCCATCTGTCTGTCCATTAAAAAAAACATTCTACACATCACTAAAAACATTCTACATAACTATGTTCCTAGTCGGCCATTGAGATCCAGTGACGCAAAACTCCCATCTGTCTACAAACCTAGCTAATCTGCTGGGCATTGTCTGTACTCTTACAAGGTTGCCAAGGCCTGCAACTCCTTATCTATATCCATCAGGTCTACACCCTCCCTCTCATCTTTCAAAACCACTCTGAAGGACTTCCTAGGTAAAATCTGGCTCTGTTCTTGTTCAAATCCAGGATAAACTATATCCCTAAATGTGAACAGGTACCTTTTCATTCCTTATACCTCCTTACTCTCCCTTCTTTTCTTACTTCCTTACTGCTATCTAATATTCTTATCCAAATTTCTCTCTAAATATACCATAAGCCTGTTTTCCCTCACTTCATATTGAAATTCCTATTTGCATTAGACTAACTTACATTTAATTTCTCTACAAATTGTCTAAAATTTCTCTAAATATTAAATAATTGTCATATACCTTGGACTGATTATTAATCAATGTTTTTATATTATGTCTAATTTGTTATAATTATTTGAACTGTAGATGTTTATGTTTTTTTTATTTTTTTTTGAAGATTGTAAAGTTATTGTTCCTAAAATGTTTTATAATAATTTCAAGCATTTCTCCCTGTGTCTATACTGAAATGGGCTTCTACCCAGTTGGACTTTCCATGTAATCAAATGTCAATCAGTCAATAAATAACTGTTCCTTTTAATATCAGAATAGTTTTCACATTTACATTGTTATGTTGTTGTTTACATTTACCTTACATAAAACAACATACATGATTTGTACTGTGACGAATAAACAACATTCTATGTTCCACAGCTCATAAATAAGTTGCTATTGTATATTATAATTTCTTGTGTTGCCCTTGTACTATTATTATACTATATATAAAACAAAGCTGCATTCCTTTTTGTCTTACTTGAGTATCTATTTTACCAGATGGGTCTATATTATATTCTCAAAAGCTGACAATGTCGAATCTGACATTGACGACACGAGAATAGCGAACGCTCAGAATCTCAAGCGTGTAAATGGAAATCTCTGTAAGAGGAGATTTCCATTTACTGCAATGTAATGCGGTCTCTGAGTTGGTATATTTAAGTAGCGGGGATTGTGGGGGGTGCAGGGGGGCTTGCCCCCCTGCTTAAACCCATTAGGATACTTTTTTCTTTTTCTTTTTCTTTTTTGTCTTTTTATAAGGTCGACGTTTGAAGACATTGACCATATGGTGTTGACCATATGGTGGTCAATGTTTTCAACCGTTGATCTTATAATATAGACCCCTATCAGATATCTCATAACTGGCCCCTAGTCATCCTCTCACTCTTTACTCTACACCTTCCTTCTCACAAACTGTCTCAGAGTTTCTGTCCTTTTTTTTTTTGCTTAGTCCTTCTAAACTTTAATCTAATTGCTTATGATGATAATTAGTCTTGCAGTCCTAATCTTCTGACTATAGGCTATTTTCTTAAAATGTATCTCAGATGCATGTTCTTCCTTTATATAAATATTGGTGGATAACTGTCCATTTTCATCAAGGTATAGATGAACATTTAGAAAGTCTACACTCTTTCCTGATATCTGTAGCTTAAAATGATAACAAGTGGTAGTGGAGGTTATAAAGTCTAAAAATATTCCGCAGGTCCCCACATACAATAAAAATTTTATCAACAAACCAATGATAAAATAGCATTTGATTTAAATACAAACTCATTTCACTGAAAGTATTGCTTTCAGCTCACTAAAGCAATGTTGGCATATGTATTTCTACAACGGGGTACCCATTGCCACTCCTGAAACTTGTTTGTAAAATTTTCTTGGAATATGAATACATTATTCTCACAACAGATATTAGTTCACAGAGTTTATTCATTTCTGCATTCATAAAACCAGCATAATGGCATAGGTTTAACCTTAGGGATTCAATTCATAATTATATAACATCCACTAAGGGAAATCTCACTAATTTCATAACTGAACTTAAGAAGGTTTACATTACAGTTAAAATTGCAACAGTTGTTTCTGAATGATACTGTACATATTTATAAACCGAAGAGATCTAATACCAGGGGTATATCTGGCTCGTCCAGTGCCTGGAGCCATTCCTTGATATTACACCTCTCAACAACTGAGGATAAAAAAAGTCCGTAATCTGGTAGCTGAAGCCACCCAGCCAACCCAATGTTATTTCTGCATCTCACCCCTGCCTTTTTTTCTACTGAGGAGCCATTTAAAAGAAAAAAAATCCACACTCAGGTACGTGGGGCTCCTGAAATGCAAGGGCCAAATAGGTCTAATTTCTGTGTCCTACCCCAACCCAATCTTTATTTTTAAACTGTAGAAAACTGCTTATCACAAATGTAGCAAGCAGTTGCTACAGTTTAGGCCACACACAGAGCACTGCAGCACTCAGGTTTGATACATAAATGCAATCTCGTTTTTTAAAAGCTAGTATGAACTAAAGTGCGATTGGGATCAGATGGCCAATCACACCCCCTAACTCCATGTCTCCTGCACCCTGCGCTACTCCCTAGTACTTTTATACTCTATACACATCCAATTATTAATGGATTTGTACAAACTTGTGGAAGAAATCTTCAGAAGAAATAACAGCTGTCATCTAATTAAGACAACTCCTATAGTTAAGCCTATCTGCTCATTACAGAAGTTGCACTGGATATTATGATATGATGCTTGGTATATTTGTTGATCAAGCCAGGGTTTAATGTTTAACATGTCCATTGTCATATACTCTGAATCATATAAATCTGTCTGCTGAATGAGATAAGTTAATTGTTCACTGACACTTGTTAGCTAATCATTAGCATAATGACATTCAAAGCACTGATACCGATGTCATTAAACTGATGTATCTTTTTAGGATTCCTAACACAACACAGAATGCAAGGAGAAGGATACAAAGAGACTGAATTCAAAGGGTCTTACTCTGAAATAATTGGAATTTCAAGTGGTAGAAGGCATTACTATACTGAATTATTAGGACATAAAACGTTACAAATGATACATGTAGTGGAAAGGATACTGCATTTGTTTCTCCGATACTCTAAATATATTAGCTCCACAGTCACTGCATAGTTAGAAATGTTGTCTTGCATTATAAAATACAGTGTGACATTTGTGTTATACAACTCCTTGCATTGCATGTTTTATTAAAGTATATGCCTTTTATTGCTCTTGATACTTTTAACTTGTTTCTTTTACAGCCATCACTTGAAATGCCTATGTTTTAAGAATAAAATATTTTGAATTGGGTTTGGTGGTATTATTTTAACTAATATTCTATCTTATGTTAGATACACATTTTTATCCAAAAAAATATAGTTTAAATTATACAATGTCTGGCAATTAACATTCAAGAACGAGCATGCTGATTGGTCAGCCCAGCCAGCGTGCCCGTTGCAAATCTAGCATATACCAGTGGAAAAAAGTCTAGTCATCTGGACTTTTTTCCATTGCTATATGATATAACTTTTTAAGTTTTCTTCACCATTAAAAAAATAATAATAAAATTAGATATCTGGATAGTCCGGAGGTATGAGAGAGATAGTACAGAGAAAATTACTAGGAAAATCAGGTATGTCATTCAAAACTAAAGAAACGTACCAGATTTTTTTAGTTTTAATTTTCTCCATCCTGTCTCTCTCATACCTCTAAAGTGTCAAAATTTCAACCTTTATTTAAAAAAAAAAGGAGCAAGGGAGATCTTTCTTTCTTTGTTGCTTTCTTTCCAACCAAAGCACTAATACACTGAGTAAGCATGGAAATGAAAGTCCCATACTCATGGGCAATACATCAAGAAAGTCCTCCGATACATAAACAAATTGGAAGGACACCACACTGCTGTTATACAAGGACATTATTTATTTATTTATTTATTTGTTTATTTTTTATTTTGCATTTGTTAACCGGGATGGTCCGACTGGACGAGGTCCAATTTCAGCTGAGGCCCTGGGAGAAAAGCTCTACTTAATTAATTACAGAGACAACAGGTATTTATACATCAGTTATAAACCAGTTAATGAGACTGTGAAACAATGACATAATAGATCAGAGTACAAGGACATTCTTTTAACATGTTTTCAAAACAAACTTTACAAGTAGGCAATAGATTAATAGTTCAAAAAATTGTTAAGACAAGAGATTCATTTACTGTTTCTTTCTTACATTAACATACAACTAATATTTTCTATTCCATGTTTAATGGTTTTAGGATGAGAAAGAAAGGTAGTTTGTCTTTATGTAACACATGGACATAACCAGGAATTAATAAGATGAGACTTAAGGAAGTGTTTGAATTGTTTTGTGTTTGGTGCTGAAATAACTGAGTGAGGGAGGTTATTCATATAGTTTGCTATACAATGAGAAAACAGAGCTTTACCTGCTGTGTTATTAGCTGAAGAGATGGAGAGGAGTGATTTATTGGCAGAGCAGAGTGACCGATTTGGTATGTAATTACTTATTAGTTCTTTAAGGGCTGGAGTTCTGTCAGGATATTGTTGGATATTATAGGCTATAACAAGTTGGTGGTAGGTTAGTAGCTGTGGAAGTTCAAGCCACTGAAGTTGCCTGAGAGGTATACAATGGTGAGTTCTAAAGGGGGAATCTTTAGCAAATTTAGCAATGTTGTTATAACATGACTCTAGTTTGCTGAGATCAGATTTTCTGACATAGGTGAAAATTGGTGCTGCATACATGAGTGTGGAGAGAAGGTGGGTTTGAGCTAAGGTGACCCTAGCTTGATCTATCAGAAAGTATTTTTTCTATAAAGGAACCCCATTTTTTTATGTACTTTTTCGATAGTTTCAGAGATGTGGACGTCAAAGCATAAGTTGTTATCAATTTCAACACCCAGCAGCTTGGTGTGAAGAGAAGGGGAGATGACAGTCCCATTATTAGCAAGAAGAGAGAGAAGGAGAGGGGGTAGCTTTGGATTTGTTTGGGGTGAATAGAAGTAGTTTTGTTTTGCTAGGATTTAGTATAAGTTGAATATTTGTGATCCATTTCTCCACTGCGCTAAAATATTTTTAGGCAATATGTTGAAGGGCAGTAAGGGTTGGGGCAGAGCAGATGAGAATCGAACAGGACAACGTCTTACTGTGAGGTGACACTGCTACCACAGCACCACCACCGCAGTATAATAGGCAATTTAGTGATATTACCCAGATTATTCAACATAACTGGAATTTATTTTACACTAGTCAAGATTACGTTGAAATTGTGGGGAAGGCTCCAAATATTGTATATCAGAAGGACACCACCTTCAAGAATATGTTAGAGAGAAACCTGAATATTAATTCAGGGGTGGGGGGTATGTCAAAATGTGGTTTCTGTCTTCAATGTAAATATATTATGGAGGGCACAGAGATTGTTATTCCAAACTATGGTAAACATTTCTACAAAAAGAAGTTTTGTTGTAGTAGTAAATCTGTAGTGTATTTTGCTCTTTGCCAGTCATGTCCAAGTTTTTATATTGGCAAGACTATTAATGCCCTTAGAAGTAGGATATATCAGCACTATTACGACATTAAAAAGCAGGATTTGAAAAATGCTTTGCCCATGCATATTTACAATAATGAGGGTCACACTTTTAAATTTACAGTTCTAGAGCAGGTAAAAATGGGGGAGAGAGGGGGTCCAGTCAACAATTTTTTAGAGTTGTATGAATTAAGGTGGCAGATGAGGACCAATGCCACTGAACAACCAGGTCTCAATAGCAATATTTCTATTAGCTCTATACTTAGATTGAGGGCAGAGGGCTATATGTAAACAACATATAGTTATTATGTGCCAATTATTTTAAATATAGCTACAGGAATTTACAACGTTTTTATACTTATACTTATATACAGTCTTTTAATAATTTGTATGTAATTTTATATGCTGTCTATTTCCATTAATATTCATTAATAATGAAATAATTTTATATTGTAGATGTTGTTCTGCACTTTTTAGTGAATATATTTTAATGTTTTTTGTGTGTGTTTGTGAATGTTTTTTAGAGGCTTATACCTTTAAGTGGATTGGCAATTAACACCTGTGTGATTAAGAGTGTTATATAAGTTGGGTCAGTTGTTGATTCTTTGTATTTGCCTTATTCTGACAAAGTTTTTTATTTCAGAAAACGAAAGCGCTTAATAAAGACTGTTTGTGGATCCTGGTCTGTTTCTTCCAATACTTTTTTACTCAGTTTGCTGTTCTGTTTATCTGTTTTTGAGTGGTGCTGCTATGGAAGGAGCTGAGTCCAGTGAACCACCTGCCATTGCAAAACTAGCATTGTCACTACAAACTTTAAATGCAACTGTGGGGAATTTGGTTCTCCTGATGGGTAAACTGATCCAACAACCTTCACAAACTCTGCCTTTACTTTCCGGCGGATTGAACAACCACTATGAGGAAGAAGAAATGGGTGTAAGTGGTATTATACCAGCGCAACGGCAACAGGAAAGAAGATTGCAATCTATCCAATCGGGTGAAGTCAATTTGCATATGACTTCAAATCCCAATAACAGGCGGGTTGCCACTTCCTATAATGGAAGAGATACTTTGAATCAGTGGTTTGAGCATGAACGAAAATGGCATCCTGTTTCTGGTCAACACAATCCTGAAGGTAATGGGTCGTTGAATGACCAGCTTAAACATTTTGTAGGATGCGTTTTAGAGTTTAGAAAACTACAACTTGAAAATAATTACTTAAGGGAATGTAAATGGAGAGAAGAAATTCCAAAGGGGCTCCATATATGGAGGTATCCAACGGGGTTAGTGAAAGATTCTTTACTTCATGTTGAACTAATTGAGCTATTTAACAAGCACGGTTGTGAACTGTTAGACTGTATAATTAGAGACAGCGAAAGAAAGTTACTTGAAGTATCTGCTAAAGTGAAGAGACTTGATGATAGTATACACTCAGACCTACTGTTTGAACTTAAACAAAATTATTACTCTGACATTTTTAAACGTGTTGACTGCAACATTAATGATCTTAAACATAAGAAAGACACCAAACTGAAAAGAGATGAAAATGACTATGCTCAGCGAAGAGCTTATCCCCCACCCCCTTTGGGACAGAATAGACAAAGACCATATGCTAATAATTTTGTAGATGAAAATTTTTTTGTCCCTAATGACACCAGGCGTGATAGTAACAATGATTTTCACCCTGACCCTTTAGAGTATCCCCCTCTGAGGAGGTCCAAGCAACTGAATCAGAGAGGGGGCACAAGCTATTACAATTGGAATTGCAGGGGCAGGGAAAGAGGGAGGGGGGAAAACATATTAAATGTTTTGAATATTTCTATGTCATCTGTTTCAATTATTGAACAAAATCTTGTATGTGACGAAGCCTTGAGTGAGGGAATAGAGGTTACTTACACAATGACCACATCTTTGATAAGAAGTTAGCTGATTCTTTTGATAAAGGCCTTTCCTTTGTCCCAAGCAGAGATGCAGTATTGGATGATGTGTTAATCAATTTGAAGCTTTATACACGGAAGTTAAACCTACAATTTTTGTTTAAAGGTATGTCTTTTATTTCCATAGACCATGAACTGTGTAAAAGAACTAGTTTATTTAACCCCCCTTTGAATCCTGTAGTACAGACATTCGAGAGAATGTGTGAATATGATATACGTAAACTGTTCATGAATAAGAGGAAGCATCTGGATACGGACTACAATTTACATATAAATGAGTATAAATTAGTCAGTGAGGTGTGTAACAATAGGACAATTAGAGTAATGAAACCTGATAAAGGGGGTGGGTTGGTCATCACGAACACTAATGTTTATATAGAAAAAATGTTTGGTATACTGTATACTGATGTATACTGTGAGATAAGTTTGAATGAGAAAAATATTTTGTATAGGAAGCTGGACATAATCCTAGATGAATTATTATTAAACAGAGAAATTAGTTTAAATGAGTTTAATTTTATGGAGGTTAAGTCCCCAAAAATCCCCACCATTTTCGGTATGCCAAAGTTACATAAGGATATTGCAAACCCACCCCTTATGCCTATTGTTGATGCAAAGGCATCAAAAACATACTTTATTTCAAAATGTATAGATACACAACTAAAATCAGTACTGAATGACTGTGGATGGATTATTAAGGACTCCTGGGACTTATTAAAGAAAATTAATCAGAAATTGTATGATGATGCCCTCACTTTTGTGACAATTGATGTTAGAGATCTGTTTTCCGTAATCCCACATGATATGGGAGTAGAATGGTTTTATTGATTTCTATGTCGACATTCCAACATTAGACATGAACTTATTAGGACTATTAGAATTTTAATGGAACTTGTTTTAGATACCAACATCACTGTCTTTGAAGCAGAGCTTTTTAAGCAATGTAAGGGCGTAGCAATGGGGGCCATCTGTGCTCCTATATTTGCCAATATTGCCCTGGCCTTTTGGGAACTAGAATTTATTTTTAACAGCCAGTATGCCCAATATTGGAAATATTATGGTAGGTACCTGGACGATATTATTATTTTTTGGCATGGTAGTAATGAAGAGCTTAACAACTTCTTATCTTATGTAAAGCATAGTACAGATTTCCTCGATTTTACCCATACTACAGGGAATGATGAAATAAACTATTTGGATATCACAATCAGAAAAACTGTGGGGAAAAAAGATTTTAGTACTACAATTTTTAGAAAACCAATTTATTCTAATCCCCTCCTACATTTTAACAGTTTTCATCCCCTTCACCAGAAAAAGCATTGGTGAAGGGCCAGGCTGTCCATCTTGCCCGCATGGTTTCCAAATGGGATAATTTTATTCATCAAATTGAAGTATTGAAGGGCATGTTTTTACACAGAGGGTACCCTGAAGTCTTCCTGGATCAAATTTTACAAGAAGTAATAGACAAAAGAAAAAGAGGGCACCTTTTCCCTTTACTTGGAAAAGGTATTTTTCAAAATGAAAGTACTTTTAAGACTTCCAAAGCTGAAATTGACTTTAAGAGATCAGCTATTTTAAGTATAATAGGCAATTTAGTGATATTACCCAGATTATTCAACATAACTGGAATTTATTTTACACTAGGCAAGATTACGTTGAAATTGTGGGGAAGGCTCCAAATATTGTATATCAAAAGGACATCACCTTCAAGATTATGTTAGAGAGAAACCTGAATATTAATTCAGGGGTGGGGGGGGGGGGGGTATGTCAAAATGTGGTTTCTGTGTTCAACATAAATATATTATGGAGGGCACGGAGATTGTTATTCCAAACTACGGTAAACATTTCTACAAAAAGAAGTTTTGTTGTAGTAGTAAATCTGTAGTGTATTTTGCTCTTTGCCAGTCATGTCCAAGTGTTTATATTGGCAAGACTATTAATGCCCTTAAAAGTAGGATATATCAGCACTATTATGACATTAAAAAGCAGGATTTGAAAAATGCCTTGCCCATGCATACTTACAATAATGAGGGTCACATTTTTAAATTTACAGTTCTAGGACAGGTAAAAATGGGGGACAGAGGGGGTCCAGTCAACGATTTTTTAGAGTTGTATAAATTAATGTGACAGATGAGGACCAATGTCACTGAACAACCAGGTCTCAATAGCAATATTTCTATTAGCTCTATACTTAGATTGAGGGCAGAGGGCTATATGTAAACAACATATAGTTATTATGTGCCAATTATTTTAAGTATAGCTACAGGAATTTACAAAGTTTTTATACTTATATACAGTCTTTTAATAATTTGTATGTAATTGTATATGCTGTCTATTTCCATTAATATTCATTAATAATTTATTTATTTTATTTTATTTATTTGAAGTTTGTTTGCCAGGATAATCCATTGGACCGAATGAGTCCATTTTCAATGGAGTCCTGGGGAGAAAAGCTCCAAGAGATACAATATCAAAAATATCAAAAATACAAATAAGAATAAAGTAAATTATAATAGGTAGAACATAACATCTACTGTTTGATAAGTATCATAGTAATACATATAAGCACAAGATAGTATTAAGAAAAACAGGAAAAGCAACAGAAGAGCAAATACAAGAATAACAAATAAGTTTACAATTTTTAATTTCTATATTCACTAATAAATGTAAAGAGAGAAAGTATTACTAATTTCTACTACTTACTAATAACTCCCCTCCACACCAACATAAAACTAACAACTATGTTAACCAAACCTTCCTCACCTATTATCCATCTACTACTACTTCTAAGCCTATCCTATCTTTCCTACATCACCAAACCCTTCCACTACACTCACTCCCCTCACTATCACATAACTAGCTCATTCCCAGAGCAATACATACACTCTTCTACCCTCATAATCCCTCACCTATCCCCCTGCAACCCCTCCCTACTCTTCCACTTCAAAGTTATATCCACCTGCAAAAATATTAACCCTTGTGCTTCCTGCACTACTCTAGATAAACAGACAACCCTTAAACTGTATACCAAACACTCCAACTACCTTTATCTTCGTCTTCACCAGGTCATAACCACCCTATTGTCAGGTGACGTACACCCTAACCCAGGTCCATCTCCCTCAAATTCCTCAACCTACACTCCCCCAAATTCCTCAGCAAACACACCTTCATCCACAAAAAACATTACCTTCTCAGCATTAAATGCCCAAAGTATATGTAACAAAATCCCAAACCTCCATGCCTGGCTTCTCCACAATATCCCAGACATACTATCAATATCTGAAACATGGCTAAGACCCTCTATGAAAGACTCAGAAATACCCCCCCCCCCCAACTATAATATCATCAGGAATGATAGAACCCACAAAAAAGGAGGAGGTATAGCTCTTCTCTATGACTCTTCCTTCTCAGTTACTTTTTATACTAAACCAGTTCCCCAATTTGTCAATGCCGAACTACTTCTAACACTACTCCATCTTAACAAGCATAAAACAATATTTTTAGCCTCCCTCTACATCCCTCCTGGTGATAACAAAGCTATTCTTGAGAACATCCTCTCTTGGCTCTCCACCAACATTACTAATGAAACTGTCATTCTAGGTGACGTTAACATTAACTGGTCCTCTGTCCAATGCCCAACGAATCCTCAAAATATAAACCTTTATAACTTTCACCAATTAATAGAGTCAATAACCAGACCTTCTAAAGACCATTCCTGTGGAAGCACCCTAGACTGGATTCTGGTATCACACCCTCACCTATTCTCAAGTAGCGGTACACTCCCTGCCCCTCTCAGTGACCACTTTCCTTTATTCACCGTCACTCTCCCTCTCTACAGCTATCTCATACCACCATCTCTGTGCGCTCCTTAAAGAACTTCAACCAAAATACCTTCTCTGAATTATTGAAACAATTCAATTGGAGTCCCCTACATACACTACCCCTAGATGAAGCTGTCACCTATTTTAATATATCATTTCTAAACCTTCTCGACTCCTTAGCTACCCTTAGAACAAAAAGAATTAAGAGCAAAACTTTCCCATGGTTAAAAAAAGACACCTTAGCTACCATGCGCCTTCGCAATAAAGCCTTGAAAAGCTACTATAAAGACAAAATCCCAGCCTCCCTAAACGAATACAAAACACTCCGCAACAGAGTCAAAAAACTTATCAATTCTGACCGAAGATCCTACTATATTACCCTCCAAAATAATCATAAGACTAACCCAAAAAAGTTCTGGAATAGTATCTCCTCCCTCTTCAACCCTGGCAAAAAGAAAACCCACAACCAGATCAAAATATTAGTGATACCAATCTCGCCTTCCAGTTCAACAGCTTCTTTATTGATTCCATATCTAAATTAACATCTTCATTTTCCAATAACTCTACTCCTCCAGCTACAACTCCTACTTCCACTTCCAATCTAGACTGCTCGTCTTCTGATCACCCTCTCTTCTCCCCCAAACCCTTACCCATATGTACTATAAAAAAATTGCTTCTTAAATTAAAACCTTGCTCTAAAGCTCCCGACAACATCCCTTCCTTCTTCCTAAAGATAGCTACTGAAGCCATTGCCTTCCCAATTTGCATACTTATAAATCGGTCCATCCAAGAAAGTTATGTACCCCAAATCTGGAAAAAAGCTTACATCATTCCCCTCCACAAAGGAGGCAACAACAATGCCATTTCCAACTTCAGACCAATTGCCATCTTATCCCGCATCTCTAAACTACTAGAAAAATGCATACACATACAACTGCTACCTTACCTCACCAATAATCACCTATTAACCCCAACACAACATGGATTTCGACCTGGTCATAGCACTACTACTGCTCTTCTCTCCTTCCTTGAAACTGTAAATAAAGCTAGAGACTCTAACTATATTGTCTCTACTCTGCTCCTAGACCTTTCTAAGGCCTTCAACACAATCTCCCACTCCCTGTTACTCAACAAACTCTCTAACCTACATCTTTCCCCCTCTTGCATCAATTGGTTTTCTAGTTACCTCTCCAATCGGCAGCAATCTGTTAAATGGAAGAAATCCACCTCCTCTTACCTCAACACTGTCACTGGTGTACCTCAAGGCTCCATATTAGGTCCATTATTATTCAATATCTTCATTAATGACTTCCACCACAATATCCCAAATGCTAAAATAGTCCAATATGCAGATGACTCAACCATTATCTGCGCTGCAAACTCCATTCGCTCCCTCAAAAAAATAACTCAGGATGCCTTCACAACCACTGAAAAATGGATGCATGATAATCATCTTGCTCTCAATCCACCTAAAACCAAACTGATACTATTCACCCCATCAAAAAGCATAACTATTGACAAAAACTCTTTCCTCATAACCAGTCAAAATAATACATCCCTAGAAACTGTCTCCAATGCCAAACTGCTAGGAGCTCTCATTGATAATCAGCTCACATTTGATTCCCACATACAAACAAACATTAAAAAACACACCAGAAACTTGGTATGTTCTACCGGCACATACGCTTCCTCTCCCCATCTACCAGATTCCTCCTATCTACCACATACCTCATCCTCTCTCTACTATATGGTGCCCCACTACTAACCAACCTTAAATCCTCTGCCAAAATAAAACTTTCTTCCTGCTACAACAAAATCGCTAAATTTGCCTCTGGCCATAGATCCTCCTCCCACCACTGTACTGCCCTCCACAAACTGAATTGGCTAGAGCTCCCAAACTATCTTTCCTACACTCAACTAACTCAAGCTCATAAGCTCATCTTTAAGCCCTCACTCTGCCCCTCTCTCCCCTCAGCCTTCACCATGCACTATCCTAATAGACCCCTTAGAACCAGCACTCAGAACCTACTTGAACTCCATAAACCTACCCGTCCAGCAGGTAAACTCTTACTTTCCTTTGCCCTGGCCCGCCTCTGGAACTCCCTCCCATCACATATCCGTACTACCAGCAGCCTTCCTATCTTTAAATCTCTCCTCCATTCACACCTATCTTCTCTCTGGGAATGCTCCTGCACCCACCCTGCATAATTCCTCCAGCTACTACACACTCCTTAATCTGTAATCCCTTCCCTTCCATAGGAACACTCCTACTATAGTTAACCACTTATGTAAATACTATCTGTGCACATCTACTAACTAGAATCTTAACATCCTCTCCCCATCTACCAGATTCCTCCTATCCACCACATACCTCATCCCCTCTCTACTATATGGTGCCCCACTACTAACCAACCTTAAATCCTCTACCAAAACAAAACAGAAAGAGGAAAAATGCTGCACTTTTTAGGGAATATATTTTAATGTTTTTTGTTGTGTTTGTGAATGTGTTTTAGAGGCTTATACCTTTAAGTGGATTGGCAATTAATACCTGTGTGATTAAGAGTGTTATATAAGTTGGGTCAGTTGTTGATTCTTTGTATTTGCCTTATTCTGATGAAGTTTTTTTATTTTAGAAAACGAAAGCGCTCAGTAAAGACCGTTTGTGGATCCTGGTCTGTTTCTTCCAATACTTTTTTACTCAGTTTGCTGTTCTGTTTATCTGTTTTTGAGTGGTGCTGCTATGGAAGGAGCTGAGTCCAGTGAACCACCTACCATTGCAATGCTAGCATTGTCACTACAAACTTTAAATGCAACTGTGGGGAATTTGGTTCTCCTGATGGGTAAACTGATCTAACAACCTTCACAAACTCTGCCTTTACATTCCGGCGGATTGAACAACCACTATGAGGAAGAAGAAATGGGTGTAAGTGGTATTACACCAGCGCAATGGCAACAGGAAAGAAGATCGCAATCTATCCAATCAGGTGAAGTCAATTTGCATATGACTTCAAATCCCAATAACAGGCCTATAATGGAAGAGATACTTTGAATCAGTGGCTTGAGCATGAACAAAAATTGCGTCCTGTTTCTGGTCAACACAATCCTGAAGGTAATGGGTCATTGAATGACCAGCTTAAACAATTTGAAGGATGCGTTTTAGCATTTAGAAAACTACAACTTTAAAATAATTACTTAAGGGAATGTAAATGGAGAGAAGAAATTCCAAAGGGGCTCCATATGTGGAGGTATCCAACGGGGTTAGTGAAAGATTCTTTACTTCATGTTGAACTAATTGAGCTATTTAACAAGCATGGTTGCGAACTGTTAGACTGTGTAATTAGAGACAGTGAAAGAAAGTTACTTGAAGTATCTGCTAAAGTGAAGAGACTTGATGATAGTATACACTCAGACCTACTGTTTGAACTTAAACAAAATTATTACTCTGACATTTTTAAATGTGTTGACTGCAACATTAATGATCTTAAACATAAGAAAGACACCAAACTGAAAAGAGATGAAAATGACTATGCTCAGCGAAGAGCTTATCCCCCACCCCCTTTGGGACAGAATAGACAAAGACCATATGCTAATAATTTTGTAGATGAAAATATTTTTGTCCCTAATGACACCAGGTGTGATAGTAACAATGATTTTCACCCTGACCCTTTAGAGTATCCCCCTCTGAGGAGGTCCAAGCAACTGAGGAATCAGAGAGGGGGCACAAGCTATTACAATTGGAATTACAGGGGCAGGGGGAGGGGGAAAACATATTAAATGTATTGAATATTTCTATGTCATCTGTTTCAATTATTGAAGAAAATCCTGTATGTGATGAAGCCTGGAGTGAGGGAATAGAGGTTACTTACAATATTCTAAGAAACACCTGTGGAGATTTTAATATCTATAACTACACTGACCACATCTTTGATAAGAAGTTAGCTGATGTTTTTGATAAAGGCCTTTCCTTTGTCCCAAGCAGAGATGCAGTATTGGATGATGTGTTAATCAATTTGAAGCTTTATACACGGAAGTTAAACCTACAATTTTTGTTTAAAGGTATGTCTTTTATTTCCATAGACCATGAACAGTGTAAAAGAACTAGTTTATTTAACCACCCTTTGAATCCTGTAGTACAGACATTTGAGAGAATGTGTGAATATGATATACGTAAGCTGTACATGAATAAGAGGAAGCATCTGGATACGGACTACAATTTACATATAAACGAGTGTAAATTAGTCAATGAGGTCTGTAAGAATAGGACAACTAGAGTAATGAAACCTGATAAAAGGGGTGGGTTGGTTATCACGAACATTAATGTTTATATAGAAAAAAATGTTTGGTATACTATATACTGATGTATACTGTGAGATAAGTTTGAATGAGAAAAATATTTTGTATAGGAAGGTGGACATAATCCTAGATGAATTATTATTAAACAGAGAAATTAGTTTAAATGAGTTTAATTTTATGGAGGTTAAGTCCCCAAAAATTCCCACCATTTTTGGTATACCAAAGTTACATAAGGATATTGCAAATCCACCCCTTAGGCCTATTGTTGATGCAAAGGCATCAAAAACATACTTCAAAATGTATAGATACACAACTAAAATCAGTACTGAATAACTGTGGATGGATTATTAAGGACTCCTGGGACTTATTAAAGAAAATTAATCAGAATTTGTATGATGATGCCCTCACTTTTGTGACAATTGATGTTAGAGATCTGTTTTCCATAATCCCACATGATATGGGAGTAGAATGGTTTTATTTATTTCTATGTCGACATTCCAACATTAGACATGAACTTATTAGGACTATTAGAACTATAATGGAACTTGTTTTAGATACCAACATCACTGTCTTTGAAGCACAGCTTTTTAAGCAATGTAAGGGCATAGAAATGGGGGCCATCTGTGCTTCTATATTTGCCAATATCGTTCTGGCCCTTTGGGAACTAGAATTTATTTTTAACAGCCAGTATGCCCAATATTGGAAATTTTATGGTAGGTACCTGGACGATATTATTATTTTTTGGCATGGTAGTAATGAAGAGCTTAACAACTTCTTATCTTATATAAAGCATAGTACAGATTTCCTCGATTTTACCCATACTACAGGGAATGATGAGATAAACTATTTAGATATCACAATTAGAAAAACTGTGGGGAAAAAAGATTTTAGTACTACAATTTTTAGAAAACCAATTTATTCTAATGCCCTCCTACATTTTGACAGTTTTCATCCCCTTCACCAGAAAAAGCATTGGTGAAGGGCCAGGCTGTCCATCTTGCCCACATGGTTTCCAAATGGGATAATTTTATTCATCAAATTGAAGTATTGAAGGGCATGCTTTTACACAGAGGGTACCCTGAAGTCTTCCTGGATCAAATTTCACAAGAAGTAATACACAAAAGAAAAAGAGGGCACCTTTTCCCTTTACTTGGAAAAGGTATTTCTCAAAATGAAAGTACTTTTAAGACTTCCAAGGCTGAAATTGACTTTAAGAGATCAGCTATTTTTAAGTATAATAGGCAATTTAGTGATATTACCCAGATTATTCAACATAACTGGAATTTATTTTACACTAGCCAAGATTACGTTGAAATTGTGGGGAAGGCTCCAAATATTGTATATCAGAAGGACATCACCTTCAAGAATATGTTAGAGAGAAACCTGAATATTAATTCAGGGGTGGGGGTATGTCAAAATGTGGTTTCTGTCTTCAATGTAAATATACTATGGAGGGCACGGAGATTGTTATTCTAAACTACGGTAAATATTTCTACAAAAAGAAGTTTTGTTGTAGTAGTAAATCTGTAGTGTATTTTGCTTTTTGCCAGTCATGTCCAAGTGTTTATATTGGCAAGACTATTAATGCCCTTAAAAGTAGGATATATCAGCACTATTACAACATTAAAAAGCTGGATTTGAAAAATGCCTTGGCCATGCATATTTACAATAATGAGTGTAACACTTTTAAATTTACAGTTCTAGGACAGGTAAAAATGGGAGACAGAGGGGGTCCAGTCAACGATTTTTTAGAGTTGTATGAATTAAGGTGGCAGATGAGGACCAATGCCACCATACAACCAGGTCTCAATAGCAATAGTTCTGTTAGCTCTATACTTATATTGAGGGCAAAGGGCTATATGTAAACAACATATAGTTATTATGTGCCAATTATTTTAAGTATAGCTACAGGAATTTACAAAGTTTTTATACTTATATACAGTCTTTTAATAATTTGTATGTAATTTTATATGCTGTCTATTTCCATTAATATTCATTAATAATGAAATAATTTTACATTGTAGATGCTGTTCTGCACTTTTTTGGGAATATATGTTAATGTTTTTTGCGTGTGTTTGTGAATGTATTTTAGAGGCTTATACCTTTAAGTGGATTGACAATTAACACCTGTGTGATTAAGAGTGTTATATAAGTTGGGTCAGTTGTTGATTCTTTGTATTTGCCTTATTCTGACAAAGTTTTTTATTTTAGAAAACAAAAGCGCTCAATAAAGACCGTTTGTGGATCCTGGTCTGTTTCTTCCAATACTTTTTTACTCAGACATGTATATTTCTTTTCTGTCCAGCAGGACCCACTGTTGATACACTTTTTACCATAAGCAACTTTACAAATACATTTTTAGCACAAGCATCTATACAATTTAGTTTGATATTAAAATGACATATAATTCTTTACAAAACTCCAGCTCACTCTGCTGGCATATGTCATACCTGCACTGCCCTACTCCCCCTGGCACAGCCTCATATCATAACAAGGTTCATACCAGGCTAACGACCACTAAGGTCCATATAAGCCTAACTGTGAAACTCAAATTTATTTATTTATTTAATATTTGTTAACCAGGAAAGTCCGACATGGAACAAAGCCAATATTCAGTGGAGGCTCGAGGAGAAACGCTCCAGATTCAATTCTTTATACTGTGGGAGGAAACTGGAGCACCCAGAGGAAACCCACACAAACACAGGGGGGACATGCAGACTCCACACAGAAGGCACCTCAGCTGAGAATCGAACCAGAGAACCTCTTGCTGTGAGGCGAATACACTACCGCTGCACCACTGCGCTGGTTAACAAATATTAAATAAAAATAACAATAAATGTAGATGGGGAGCCTGTTCCAGAAAGTGGGCAAAAATAAACATGATGAAAAAAGACAGAGCAAGTGGTAACTATTAATACAAATTATCAAGTTATGTATTAGATGAATTGTTGCTAGACATAATATTAAACACTGTCACAAAAGAGATGACCATGATTTCAAATCATTACATTTCCATAGCCTAAAGGTTGTACCAAAACTTAATGCAATGTCTGCTACCATTATAGTTGCAGGGATCAGCTATATATGGTACACACCAACCTTTCTTGGTGTCAGCTATACATGTACAATCCCCGTTGCTATTCATTTGCTCAGTCATGAAAACACAAATAAAAATAATGCATTGCTCAATATGAATGTATGCTGTTTTGGAGTCTTTCTCCTTTCCCCAGTGTTGTGGTGTAGGAATATGATTTTCTGCGTGAAAATAAAACAAGAGTAGACTCTGTCTTGAATTAAACGGAGTCTAGGTTCATGTGCCTGAGAATGTTAATGTTAAGCATGAGGAAGTACTGTCAGGACGATTTTGTGGAAACATGAATTGTTGCTTCTGGTCAGGTGACAATTAATAATAATTGTTTATTTGTACTGTGATATTTTTCTATAAAATAAGAACTGTTTCTTAGCCTGGGGACACAAAATTTATTTGTCTTGGTCTACCACAGTCATGTTCTTAAATAAAAAGATTTCTTATTTGGCTAAACTCCGAGTTCTGTGTTTTTCCTTAACAGTTGGTGGCTTGGACTCAGATTTCAGAACTTGTGGAATTGCTATGGCAAATACTACCTTTTGGATCCAAAAACATGAATGATGAACTAAGAATGGGTGTGAATGTAGGAATTATAAAAGAACCAGATTAAAGAACTCTTGCAAAACATATTTATTGGCAGTTTAGTTTGAGTTCACTAACAATGACAGTGAATTTAATTTTCGTACATGATGATCATTTTGTAAGGATGTCTTAATACAAGCTTAAAAAATACTAAATAGGGTGGAGTGTGGCCTGGATGGCAAGCTGAAAGCAATATAAATCTTCTACTTTGCAGTATTTAAGAACCTTTGACAGGATTTCTTTGACAGTTTCACCAACTACTTAAAAGTAATAAATCTGAAATCTGGAAACTTTAAGCTTCATATTGGTGTAAATTTCATGTATAAATCTTTATATTTTCCTGTCAAATTCCAAGAAGAAAGAAAAGCATTTCTGAAGGAAGATGAATCACTCCCATCACTCCAACAAGATAATGCTATGAAAAAAGAGTTGCATTCAATTATCATGAATATTCAAGCCCTGGTGATTAAAACAGATAAACTAGACTTTAAAACTGATAAAATAAAGGAAGACTCAACTAAACAGTTTGAACTACTAAATTAAGTCATAAAATAACAAAAGGTTCAGATTGAACCATTAGAGTAATCTGGGTTTGATATTGACTGTAGATTATCAGAGGGAGAAAACAACACTGAATTCCTGCTAGAGCAAAACAACAAACTTACTGAGGAAAAATAGATGATCTGGAAAATAAAGCCAGAAGGAATAACACAGGAATCTATGGCATACCAGAACAAATGGAAGGAGATGAACATTAAATTTACCAGAAGCTCTGTCTTTGGGTATTGAAAGAGCACACAGATCACTATCTACAGTGCCTTCAAATAGAAATTTCCTCCACCCTAGATCTAGAATTATGAAATTCATCTCTAGTCAAGATAAAGATGTTGTCTTGAAAACTGCCTGGTCCCTTGTACCCTTGAAAATAGGAGATCAATTAATCCGATTTGACAATGACTTCTTCTATTGCAATCTCAGAACCTCATAAAATCTTTGAAAAAGGTTGGCATCAAAACACAATTGATTTTTCCTGAAAAAAAATGGAGACTTTGTCTTTGAGACACTTGAAGAAGCAATTACTTTTGTGCAAAAGAAGAACTAATTAAACCTAGTATAACAAATGGACTCCAGCGTTACGTTAAAGAGACGAGCATCAGAGAATGAATGATCAGTAAAATAAAAGGAAAAAAATCTAGAGACAAGTAAACTTAAAATCTTTTTTATTTATACAACTGTGATATTACTTACAGTTCCCTCGGGGTCACCCAAATAAAGTAATACATTTTATTTCTCTTCAGGTTAAATGTTAGCCGTAATTTTGATTTCTTAATCACTATAAACTATATTAATATCTTACAACGGGAACTAATGAATCTTATAAAAATTCTTTAGTTAGTACCACAGTTTGACTATGCTTAAATCAATATGAAAGTTTAGTACAGTTGTTTACATTCATGATGACACTTTTCACTTCATTCACAACACTATAGTATTTTAATAGGTTAAGGTAAACTATTTCATATGATATAATATGAAAATGTGGACTTTGAATGTTAAAAATGCTTATGCATAAATTGTTCAGCCCATTTTCAATAATATAACATTTTTCATACTCTTGATTTTATAGTGTTATTTCATTGGTAAATATTATCATTTCAATGCACAAACTAATAATTTGTACTTTATGATATTTTGTACACTTAAAGTTAAAAGGTTGAAAATCTGTTTTTTACTTCACTTGTGGCTTGTATAACACACCCATCAGCATTTTGTGTTTAAAAGCTTTCCATTTAATGCTTAAATTCTTGCCAACTTACTTTTGCAGCTTTTCTGTGTTTTTTTGAAGTAAGCTTGAGCTCCTGGGTGAAGTAAGCTTGAGCTCCTGGGTGTTCTGAAGGCTCTCGTCTTAATGGGTAACTGTTCATGACACTATTCACCAATTTCCTATCTAGAGTTACACCTTGTACTCTGCATTCCCTACTATCTGTTCTTAATACTTTTATAGCTCTTACCCCTTGATGAGCTGAAACTCCTCTTGCTACTAGGACATATTCCTCTCACCACTATCCAGCTCTACTCTGTTTTCTTCTCTTTATTCCACTATCACTCACTACCTCTCTCCTGCATTACCACACTCTACTAACCCAGCAACACCTCAGGAGTCTGCAGCTCCCTGATTGTCTCTGTAGACTCTCTCTTGCCTGCTATAACCCGCTCCGTTCGCCCTGCGGGCTCACTCCGCTCCCCTACCCTACCCCCAATTCCCACCCACACCCAGGGGTCCTACCTTTATACTTACCAAGCCACTCCCTGCCATTCCTATCAAATCATCTTTCACCACTCTGTACAAACCTACCACTTATACAACCACTCACATACTAATAATCACTCTCCAATACCTCTTTCACACCCATTTAGTCCATACCCTCATTAACTCCAACTTCCTAATTCCCTACTATAATTTATCACCTCCTTCACCATGACCTTTACTTATACAGTCATTTACATAAAACTGCCACTCCTCCTTTTACTACTATCTATCCTCTCTATTCCCTATACTCTCACTTACTATGAAAACCTACAATTCTCATCTTCTCACCAATCCCTTAAACAAACATTAATAATAAAGATTGAAATCCTTAGCCATTCTAACATAACATCCTCCTCATCCTATCTATCACCTAAATACCACAGAGTAGCTCATTTTACATTTACACATTTTAGGAAAGCACATCTTAACTACACTAAACCAATGAAGCATCCATATAGTCCTCACAAATATCCACTCCTTCATGGGGACATTCATCCCAACCCAGGACCCTATAACAACACCATAAGACAACTCACCCCCCTTTCACTCCCAGTAATTCACTACTTATAGCTCATCTCAATATAAGAAGTGTTAACAATAAAGTAAGCCAACTGCACTCTCTACTAGATACTCACTCTTTTGATATCCTATGCTTAACTGAAACCTGGCTTAAACCAGTTACAAAAGACAATGAAATACTCCCACCTGGTTATAACATCCTGAGGTTAGACCGAACTACCAAAAAGGGTGGTGGGGTAGTAATACTGCACAAATCTGATTTACAGGTCTCATCCATACAGGTTCAACCCCCTCTAGAAACCAATGTGGAAATTCTTATTGCCAAACTCCAGCTCAATAATACTAAATCTATTAATATAATATGCTCCTACCTACCCCCAGGCAATAACATTAGCATCATTGAAAGTATCCTCTGCTGGCTTTCTACATCCTTTCCTCAAGAAACCATAGTACTCAGTGATTTTAATATAGACTGGAACTCCTGTACCACTTTAGAACCCACAACCCATATAAACCTCTACGGCTTCTCTCAGACTATTACCACCCCCACTAGGATCCATAAACCCACAGGCAAAGAAAGTATATTAGACTGGATCTTAATAAACTGCCACTCTCTCTCTTACAAAGTAAGTGTCCTTCCTGATGATATTAGTGACCACTCACTAACCTACCTATGCAGACAAAAATCCTATATTCCAAATCAACCTACCTTTAAAATCACCCGCAACAAAAAAACTTTAATCCAGTCAATTTTCAAACTGAGCTTCAAGCCTGTGACTGGTCAACCTTAAGGCACCTGCCAATTGACAAAGCAGTATCCCATTTTAACTCCACATTCCTGCAAATTTTAGAATTCCATGCCCCCTCACGCTCCATAAGAACTAGATGCAAAACAGCCCCATGGCTCACTAAAGAAACCAGACAACAAATCCTACAAAGAAACAAAATCTGGTCCAAATGGAGAAACACCAAAGACCCAATTGATCAGCAACACTTTAGACAACTAAGAAATGCAACCAAAAAATCAATACTTCAGGATAAAAAACACTATTTCTTCAAACTCCAACAAAATCACCATAGTCAACCCAAAAGCTTCTAGTCAGGCATAAATAAACTCTTACATCCAGGACTCTCTAAAACACCGACCCCATCTGGTCTCTCCCAGAACTCTCCAAATGAGATTGCTAATGCTTTTAACAGCTTTTTTACTGAAACTATCCAATCTCTAGCAAACTCCCTTCCACCTCTCAGCCCTACCCAATCACCCTCCCCACTACCTTACCACCTACCTTTTACTTAAAACCTATTCCCACAGCCCTCATCTATACTCTGCTTCATAAGCTCAAACCCTGTACCCCCTCAGCCGATCTCCTACCGCCTGAATACCTTCACATTGCTGCTAAAGCTCTTGCCTACCCCATCTCTATTCTTATTAATAGAACCATAACTGAAGGCTCCATTCCTTCACTATGGAAAATCTCTCATATAATCCCACTTCATAAAGGAGGGAACTCAACTGAACTCTCTAACTTCCGGCCCATAGCCCTACTATCACCACTAGCCAAAATTATGGAAAAATGTATCCACCAACAAATTCTTGACCACATTCTCCAATATAATCTCCTAGCTGACTGTCAACATGGTTTTATACCACTCCACAGTACCACTACTGCTCTCCTATCCTTTACAGACTGTATTAATAAACATTGTAACAATAACATGCTCTCCTCTGCACTATTCATTGATCTCTCAAAAGCTTTTGATATGGTCAACCATCAATTATTACTCAATACACTCACCTCATTCTCACTTGACACACAGGCATTACAGTGGTTCAAGTCCTATATGCACAATAGACAGCACGCTGTTCTTTGGGATAATAATCTATCCAAGCATCTCCCTGTTACCCTTGGTGTCCCACAGGGATCTATCCTGGGACCTCTACTATTCTCCATATTCATTAACGTCCTTTCTACTAAATCTACCTCTACCTACCTGCATGCAATACGCAGACGACTCCACTTTGATTTGTAAAGCAACCACCTTATCTGAACTCCAGGCCACCACCCAATCAGTATTCAACCATGTTGAAAACTGGTTCCAACAACATCATCTCCTCCTTAATGCCAAAAAAAAACAAGCTATTATTATTTACTCTAACTAACAAATCCACCCCACTAGATTTCTCTATTACCTCCATTGATGGTACAATCATAGCTCCTGACCCAACTACAAAACTCTTAGGTGTATTGATTGACCACAACCTCAACTTTGATGCTCATATTAATGCCACCATCAAAACTGTAAACAAAAAACTTGGATCCTTATATAGAATAAAACCTTTTCTTACACCAGAAGCCAGAACTACTATTGCCCAGACCCATCTGATCTCCACCTTCTTCTATGCCTCGCCAGTTTATACGAATCTTGCCAAAAGCAACCTAAACAAACTGTCTACTTCATATAACAATATTGCCAGGTTTGCTACTGGGTCCTCATTTAGAACACATCACTGTCTAAACCTAAAACTTCTAGGACGGCTTGAACTAAATAACCAGCTAAAATTTCAACAACTCTCCATTACTCATAAAATACTATATCAACCTAGTAAGACTCCTATTCTCAGTAGCCTTATCTCCCCCTACACAAACCTTTCTAACCTTCGCTCAGCAAATAAACTACTGGTTACCTCCCTGAAATCCCACAACAAGGCAGGTGATTCTCTTTTCTCTAATTCTGTGGGGAAGGTTTGGAACATACTTCCCACTAATCTTGCATCTCTTCCATCATTACCTCTCTTTAAAAATCAACTAAAAATTCACTTAAAATCACAATGGCTTTGTCCTTGTACTAACCCAGACTAACCCCCCCCCCACACCATTACCTTTTCTATATCTCTCCTCCTTACCCACTTTGAAGAATAACAGCAATTTCCTCACTCTTCCCCATCCTAGTATCTTATTCCCAACATGCTATCACTGGGCATGCTCCTTACTACTTATTCATTCCTCTGTGAACTCTTATCTTCCCACCTCATACATAAACCTTTCTATTTCTTCCACTTTGACTATAATTACTTCCGCTTGTACTTACCCTCCAGATTTTTTCTCCCCTACTTCCCTGCCCTCTAAAATTTCACCATCTACCCTGTGTTTTACACCTTACATTACCTTTTTATTGACCTTTCATAACCTTTTTATAGCATTTTTAAAGACACATTTTTACCCTTTATACTAATATTGAATGATCTATCCCTTTCTCTTGGTCATAATACTGCATTCTACCTTATTAACCTACTTCTCACAATCTGTTTATTTTTAGTTTCTATATAACCTAAGCTGATGGAGAAATTTTTATTTACTTTACATATTACATGTATCCTTTTTTGTATTGTGTTTCTTTTGTATCGTCTTGATTTTATCTAGTTTAAAAGCGGAGCTTTTCTTCCCGGGCCTCTACTGAAAATGGACATATATCCAGCTGGACTAGCCCGGTCAACAAATGTAAAATAAATAAATAAAAATAAATAAATTATTTGCCTCCCTTGAACTCTAATCTTCATACTGAACACAACAGACTAATCGGAATTCAAAATGGACCTTTGATTGCTTCTCTTAAAATAAGATTAATATTTTAAATGAAAATGAAATGTAAGTACTCATTTAACTTCAAAATAGATCCAGATAATGGGGTTTGTAGTTTAAAATATTTAACATTTTTGTGAATTATTCATCTCTGAACAGGGAAAACTTTAAGTGCTATAAAAATGCTCATTTAACTGCTGAACAACATGCAGCTCAGTTAATTTAAACAATATCTTACAGTGCTAGTTAATGATTGTTATATAATTAATATATGAATTAATGTTTGTGTATTTTTTACAAATGCCTGTTTATTTTACCTTACACATATTTAATTTTGTTAACAAGTGTCTTCCTTTTGAGTGGCATTCGAAAGACATGCGTAGAATGGGCATGCCTTCACTGACGGTTGGGCGTCGAGCGGGCACCTTGGCACCCATAAAAAAAATCTACTGCCAATCATTAGTGGACCGGAGTTCCGCTGTGGCAACCCCTAACCGGGAAAAGCCAAAAGAACAAGGCTACATTTCTTCAGTTGTTATTCTTTCTGCAGTTGCAGAAAACAGCCACTAGATGTCATGGGTTGGCTAGATTGTGGCTAGATTGTATGGAATACATATGAAGCCTGGAATGTTACATTCCATGTAGATGTTTTTTTAATTGAACATTGTTATTGTTTTTAAGCTAAATAGTGAAATTTTGTCCATAACAAATAACATTTTAAATTTTTTAGTAACGACATAGGAAAACATTATATAATTGTCATGAATGCAAAATATTTTATACAATGACAACTTATAAAATTCTCTCGTTAAATGTAAATGGCTTAAATAACCCTATGAAGAAAAGTAGCATCAACAAAAAACATATCTTTATATAAAGCTGATATTGTTATTCTTTAAGAAACCCACTTATTCTCAGAGGACTTACCTAGATTATTGTTAAAGGACTATGCAGTATTGGTTAGCTCTCAATTCAAACATAAAAGAAGAGGTGTCACAATCTTATATAGAAAAGCCTTAGGATTACCAGAGATCATAAATTCTTACTCAGATAATGATGGTATATTATCAATAATAGTAATAAAACTGGGAAATAAGCTTTACACCCTTACTAACACTTATTGGATACCTGGTATTGGCGGCATAAAATCTGTGAAAAGACATTTAGATATATGACTTCACTCTAGGGGGGAATATTTCTAGCAGGTGGTTTTAACTGTATTCTATCACCCTCTGATACCACAAACACCAAATCTTTTGAAATTTCTCCAATAGCAAAACATTTAAACAGCTATATTCAAGAAATTTGAAAGATATATATAAAAATTACCTTCTTCTTTAAAATTCTCTCATTATTCATATAGGTTTGGTACTCAGACTAACATAGATAAAGCACAGGTTACCAGCTCTTTTTTGTCAAAACTAGGTGATGTCTTGATCATAGAATCATAGGAGGTTACTAGGCTAATGGCCCCAGGGCCCTTACAAGCCTATTCAAGTTCAACCCATGTTCCCAAGGGTGTCTGGTACAAGTAGACACAAAAATCAGCATCTATTGTCCCTGTCTAAGAGTGGCACAGGTGGAACACCTGGGGCGAATTTCCGGTTACCCATCCAATCATCCAAACTAGGCTTAAATATAGCCAACAAGGGGCTTTGTTTAACATGAATAGGAACTTGTTCCAAAGGTGGGGCAACTTCTGTGAGGCAAATCTGCCTCTCCAGCAAGTTCTGACCTAGTTTTTCCTTCTCACCTATACCAACATCCACTATAAGAAAACTCCTTCTAAACTCAAACCTTGTACTAACACATCTGACAACTTACCTGCAGAATTCCTACAACTATCAGCAAGCTCCATTTGCTACCCCATCAGCATACGTCTTAATAGAGCAATTCAGGAGTTCCATTTACCACATACCTGGAAAAAAGCATATGTTCTCCCTCTTCATAAAGGCAGCAAAAACTCTGACATTTCCAGTTTCCAACCCATTGCTATTCTCTCTCCCATCTCTAAAATATTAGAAAAATATGTTAACACTCAACTTCTTAATTATCTGGTTCAAAACCAAATCCTTTCTCCTACTCAGTATAGCTTCAGGCTGGGTCACAGTACTACCACAACTCTCACTTCCTTTATGGACACAGAAAATAAGGCCCTTGTTGTTGGTTATATTGTCCCCTCACTCTTTCTTGACCTCTCTAAGGCCTTCAGTATGGTATCCTATCCCCTTCTTCTCACCAAACTCTCCAACTTAGGCACCTCACCGCCAACTCTAAACTGATTCTCAAACTACCTCACCAATAGGCAACAATCTACAAAATGGTAATATTCCTTCTCACCTTTCCTTGATACAACTACAGGTGTACCCCAAGGGTCCATATTGGGCCCCCTCCTATTTAGCATATTCTTTAACTAGTTTCATACCACTCTTGCTCAAGGCACTGTCATCCAAAATGCAGATGATTCTACAATCATCTGCACTGCCAAGTCCATATCTGAACTACAACTTCTTACCCAAAATGCTTTTACATCAACTGAAACTTGGATGTCCAATAATCATCTCGCAATAAATCCCAATAAAACTAAACTTCTAATATTCACCCCCCAAAAAACTACCCCTTAACAAGAATGAATTCACTGTCCATTGCCAAAACAACACTATCATCAAAGTTGTTCCAAGTACCAAACTGCTAGGTGTCATCATAGATGAAAACCTAACATCTGACCTCCATATCCACAGCAACATAAGAAAGCACATCAAAAATGTATCCTGTACAGACACAACTATTTCCTTAACGACACTGCAAAAAAGTGTCTAGCCTCATCCTTCTGCTACCATCTCTATTATATTGTGCCGCTATCCTTATCAACATCCAGGCCTCTCAGAAAACCAAACATGACTCATGCTGCAATCACATTGCTAAATTCGTAACAAATGCAACATTTTCATCCCACCATTGTTCAGCACTGCGTCAACTAAACTGGCTTGAACTTCCGCACTGTCTCACATATCTACAATTAACTACTGCACATAAATTTATATATAAACCATCAATTTGTCTCCTCTTTCTTCTCTACTGTCTGTGTACCACCCAAACAGACCTTTTTGATCTGAAAACAAACTGCTGCTCAAAGTTGAAAAAACAAATCTCTCAGCTGGTCAGATGCTTTACTCTTTTTACTGTATCAAAACTATGGAATACCCTCCCACCATCAATCAGAACCACCAGCAATCCAGCTTTATTTAAGAAGTCCCTCAGACAATACCTTTCCTCTGTCTGACTATACACATGTGCCAATATAGCACTCCCCAAATCCTGACTTCCTCCTCTATAACACCATACCTTATTCTATCTCTACACTTGCATAACTTTTCCATCTCTCACTTACCACAACTGACCCCCTTGCTCTGCCTTTCTAAATTTCACAATTACTCATGCCTACAAACCTCCAAGAGTTAATAATCATAAAACTGATATTCTATTTGTACAAACTCCCCTATTACTGTTAATAACACTGCACAATATAAATGGCTTAACTACAACCCTCCCATTTGGTAGGGTTAGCACCTGCCCCACTTTGCGAGGGACAGACCCTCTTTGGGCAGTTGTGTCCTAAAAAAAAAAACAGAAAAAATGACAAATGTCCTGAGATTTTAGGACAAAATTATTTCCTATATTTTATGTAATAGTTGCATAAAACAGTTATCCTGTATCTGAA
This sequence comes from Protopterus annectens, assembly GCF_019279795.1. Lineage (NCBI taxonomy): Eukaryota > Metazoa > Chordata > Ceratodontiformes > Protopteridae > Protopterus > Protopterus annectens. Next base: position 1,347,077,252 of record NC_056745.1, read on the forward strand.
ACACCTAAATATTATAAGAAACAGAATAAGAAACTAAAATGCTACAAGAATAAGCTTTTATTTAGACAAAAAAGTGAAGTTTTGTCCTTGGTATTGGCTGTGGGTATGCTTCACCTTGCAAAATCTAACATTTGTATCAAAAATGTCCCACTTTGGGCATTTGAAAAGGTGGCAACCCTACCATTTGGTTGTGCTGACCACTATGATCTATTTTAAAGTATAAATATCATGTATTGTGAATTTAAATACTCTGTACTGTTTAGTTCATGTTATTGTATGTATTGTGACTGTAAATACGCTGTATTGTATTAGTTCATATTATGTATTGCTTAATCTTTATGGAGCTTTTCTCCCTGGGCTTCCACTGAAAATGGGCTCACCTAGGCCCAGTGGACCTTCCCGGTAAACAAATGCAAATAAAAATAAATAAATAAATAATTTCACATAGGTTCATAGGTTCATAGGTAGGTACTAGGCTATTGACCCTAGGACCTATACAAGCCTAGCCAAAAAGGTACCCTGGCTTTCGCCACCCAAGAAAATTATTTCCCCTGTGCCCCTGTCAAGCAGAACCACAGAAGTGATCCCCAGGGTGAATTTTCTATTACCCATCCAATCATCAAGATTTTTCTTGAAGAGTGCTAATGAGGAGCTCTGTTTGACATAGATAGGTAGTCTGTTCCAGAGTATGGGAAGTCTCTGGGACAGGAATCTATCCCTCCAGCATGTTCTGTTTATTGTGGTGACAAGGCTTAGGTCCCTAGAGCGTGTAGCTCGGTGGGATTGGGATTTCTTTAAGTGGAGCATGTCCAACAGCTGTGGGTTTGACATAGCTTTGTATGTTAGGCAGAGATCGCCTCTGAGTAGGCGATATGCGACGAAGTAAAGCTGATGGTTTTTGAGACATTCTGTGTAAGATATCTGTTTGAGGCCAATAATCCTCTTTGTGAGGTATTTTTGCGGCCTTTCCAGTTGTTGTAGATGTCTTGTGAGGTACATACCAAAAGGGGCATTGTACTCTATAATGGGTCTAATGAGTGATGAGTAGAGGGGAACAATTACCTCTTTTTTTCTGGATGAGAAACCTTTTGTGATGAGGTGTGCCACGTAGAAGGATTTCCTGACCACTGTGGTGATGTGATTATCAAAGGAGAGACTACTGTCCACCTATGTCCCAAGGTCTCTTATCACACTTCGGTGTTAAGTAGACTACCGCCTATGTGGTAGTTCATGGGTACATAGTTTTTACCAAAGGGTATGACAATGCACTTTTTGGCATTGAGCTTGAGACCATGGCTTTGACACCAGGCATCTGTCTTAGTGAGGCCCTTTTGTAGGATGTCCCCATTGTTAGGAGTTTCACTTATGGCTCCTAGTTTGCAGTCATCTGCAAATTTAGTTAGCCAAAGACCTTCTGTGTTAGCCTGTACTAGAAGTAGATTCCAAACAGGAGAGGACCCAGAACTGAACCCTGTGGTACTCCACTTGTCACTGGTCTGAAGTCTGATTTGGAGTCTACTTTCACAGGGTGGGTTCTGTCAGTAAGCCAGTTGGCAACCCATCTTGTGACATAGGGATTTATACCTAGTTTAGTGAGTTTATCTATAATTCCAGAGTGAGGGATGGTGTCGAGCACCTTGGCGAGATCTAGATAGGCTATTTGAACCACCTTACCCTCATCTGTGGCTTTGGTGACTACCTCAAAGACGTCTATCAGGTTTAGGAGACATGATCTGCCTTTTACAAACTCGAACTGTGTGGGGTCCAGAGTTTGGAGATCTCCAATGTCTTTGTTTATGAGTTCCATGATGATACGTTCCATGGCCTTGCAAACCAGGCTCGTCAGGCTAATGGGGTGGTAGTTCCTGAAGTCTGTTGTGCCCCCCCCCCCGCTTTGTGTAGTGGGATAACTGTCATGGTATGCCATTCAATGGGCACAAAGTCTGAAGTGAGGCTATGATTGAACATGGTACTTAGGTGGGGTGCCAGTTCATTCTGTAGTTCATGTAGAAGGCAGCCTGGGAGGTTGTCAGGTCCCATGGATGCTGTGTTCTTGACTTTGGAGAGTGAGGTTTTTACCTGAGCAGCCGTGATTACAGGAACTTCGCATTCTTCTGCTATAAAGATGGGCCCTTTAGGGCTTGAGAGGGGGATAAAGTTAGTACTGAACCTATCTGCCAGGATGTTGGCAATATCAGTTGGTTCTGTATATTTATTGTCATTGTGCTGTAACTCAGAGCAGATCTGAGTGTTGCCATTGAGATTCTTGACATAGCTATAGAATGCTTTGTGGTTGTCTTTAGAATCAGTGGCAATTTTGTTTTCATAACCAGCTTTGGAGGATTTTATGAGGGATCTCAACGTCCTACTGAGGCTGAACAGGGAGTTCCTCAATCCATGGGATTTTACTCTTTTTTGCAACAGTTTATTTCTTCTGTTGTAGAGTTTGTTTATGGCAGAAGACCACCAGATTGGCTTCCTTTTTTTGGAGGATAGCATCTTGGTTCTGTTAGGGATAGCACGATCCATGCACTCGTGTAAGTACTTATAAAGTGCATTTGTGTAGGATTCAGCAGGTTAAGTTCCTTTGAGCAAGTAACGCATGTGCCATTTGACATACGAATGCACATTAAAGCTGGGTCAGAGATTGCTCTCTATGTAAGGCACAGGTCACCACTGAGTAGTCTGTATGACACAGAATAAAGTGACAATGATTTCAGTCTGCCACATATGACAGATCTTGAAGACCCTGAACTTTCTTTGTAAGGAACCTTTCTGGTCTCTCCAATTGCTGTAAGTGTTTGGAAAGGGACATATCAAAGGGAGCATTGTACTCTGTATTGGCCTGATGAGGGAAGAGTACAGGGGGTTATGACCTCTTTTTTTCTGGTGGCAATGCCCTTACCTAAGAGATGAGCAATATAAAATGCTCTTCTAACCATTGTGGAGACATGGTGATCGAAGTTAAGGTTGCTATCAACCTGTGTGCCCAGATCTCTCACCACTGACTGTGTGCTTAGGGTATTGGTATTGATGTGGTAGTTTGCAGGAACATAACTCTAGTCAAAGGGAATGATAATCCATGTTTTTGCATTATGTTTAAGACCATGACTTTGGCACCAGTCATTAGTCCGCTTAAGACCTTCTTGCAGGATGTTGACATCACTAGCGGTTTCAATGATCACTCCCAGTTTGTAGTCATCAGCAAATTTTGCCAGCAAAAGTCCTTTAGTTTTAGCCTGTACTTTGGAGAAGTAGATTCTGAAGAGTAGGGGTCCCAGAACTGATCCCTCTGAAACACCACTGACTACAGTTCTGCTGGAGGTGGTGGAGCCCCCTATTTTGACTTTATGAGTTCTGTCAGCGAGCCAGTTTTCAACCTACCTGAAAATATATGGGTTGATACCCAGCTGAGTGAGTTTATCAATCATGACTGAGTGGGGGATTGTGTCAAAGTCCTTGGCTAAGTCTAGGTACGCCATATCCACAAATGTGCCCTCATCTATGGCTTTGGTGACTGTCCCGAAGAAGTCCACTAACCTTAACAAGCATGATCTCACCTTGACAAAGCCAAACAGGGCTGGGACAAGCATTTGAAAATTTCCTGTATCTTTGTTAATGAGGTTCATGATGATTTATTTCATGGCCTTGCAGATAAGGCTAGTCAGGCTAATGGGTCTATAGTTCCTGGGGCCCATGGATTCACCCCCTTTGTGTAAAGGGATGATGGTAGCTGTTTTCCATTCCACTGGGATGAAGTCAGTGCTTAGGCTGTGATTGAAAAACATGCTCAATGGTGATGCTAACTCCTGTTTTAACCCATGTAGAACACAGCCCTGGGTGTTATCTGGTCCCATAGAGGCTGTGTTTTTGGCCTTAGAGAGGGCATGTAAGACTTGCTCCACAGAGATACTAGGTGGGGGACAGTTGTTAGGGATACTTTGGGATATATGTGGTGGGGACAGGAGAGTGAAGTTTTTACTGAACCTGTCAGCTAGCAGGTTTGTTATATCCACAGGTTCTATACATGTAGTACCATTAACTAAGAGTTCTGTCTGATGAAGTCTGCTGGTTGAGCAGACGAAAAGCGCTTCACTTTATTAAACTTTTGTATCCTGTGGCTTATCAGTCGTTTCTCTGTGGCGAAAGTTGTACTGTCTACTGGTTCCTGCTTTCAATTAACTAAGAGTTTAGCCTTACCTTTGAGGTTATGGATGTAACTAAAGAATGCCTTGTGGTTATCCTTAGTTAGGGAAGATAATTTGGATTCATAATTAGCTTTGCTGGGCTTCACTAGGAGTCTTATTTGCTTGTTTAAGTTGAGGAGGGAGTGTTTCCAGTTTTGAGACCATTCCTTTCTACTCTTAGACAGTAATTTCTTTCCCCTATTGTATAGCCTATATAATGGCAGTTGTCCACCAGGCAGGTTTCCTTTTCCTTGAAGATCTTGCTTTGGTTCTATCAGGTACGGCAGAGTCAATACAATTGTACAGGTACTTGTATAAAGCACTGGGGTATAACTCAGCATAGGTATCTGTTCCATAATTGGAGGGAGGGGCTATGAAGCTATTTATGCCATCATGTAAGGGTTGTAATTGGCCTTGGGGAAGTTTTTTAGTCTAGTTGTTGCTAAGGGGTTTTTGTGTTATAGTTACTTCTAGTAAGACTGATTTGTGGTCAGATCTCACCAGGGATGGCCACACACTGGGGGTGGTTCAGTGGTCCACCATGTTGGTGAGCACCAGGTCCAGGATGTTTGAGCCATTGTGGGTGTGTCAACCAGCTGGTCCAGAGTATTGGAGTTAAAAAAGTCCAGGAACAAAAAAGACAAGAAGAAAAAACTGTTGCAAAACACAAAATTGCCAAGCAGGAACAGAAGGATGAACCACTCCACAGTAAATAACTGCACCTATTCAGGCCAAATTCAATAAAACCAATACTGGAGTTTATTGAAAAGAATAAAACAAATGATAAGCGCTTTCATTCTGACACTTCCGAACTTCATCAGATAATAAATTTAATCACACAATCTATTTATATAGTACAGAAAAACTGGGTAAAAAATCATTAAAACAATTAATGCATTATTTAAACTGACACACCCCCTTAAAGGAAAAGGCATGTAAAAGACTGTATTATACATGTAACATATAAAATCTGTATGAGATGGAATAAATAAAAAACTCTCATTATAATATAAAAACCTAGATAAAATGGTGTTTAAAAATACATAAATAATAAATAAATAATTATTTAAAACAGTGTTATCTTTCTAGGGGTTTTAATTTTAAAAGAGTGCTGATAGAAATGTGTTCATTTAAGCCTGGCCAACTAGATGCATTAAGACACAGTTGCCAATAAAACTCCCTCTTTTCTAGTGAAAGAGACCAGGCTCCACCTCGTGGTTCTGTAAAGAGACCAGGCTCCACCTCGCGGTTCTGTAAAGAGACCAGGCTCTACCTCGAGGTTCTGTAAAGAGACCAGGCTCCACCTCGAGGTTCTGTAAAGAGACCAGGCTCTACCTCGCGGTTCTGTAAAGAGACCAGGCTCCACCTCGCGGTTCTGTAAAGAGACCAGGCTCCACCTCGCGGTTCTGTAAAGAGACCAGGCTCCACCTCGCAGTTCTGTAAAGAGACCAGGCTCCACCTCGAGGTTCTGTAAAGAGACCAGGCTCCACCTCGAGGTTCTGTAAAGAGACCAGGCTCCACCTCGCGGTTCTGTAAAGAGACCAGGCTCCACCTCGCAGTTCTGTTTTAATATTATCAATGACAGTAAAATGAAAAGAATGACCAGTATTTTCCATTATGTGCTTGCTAAATGCATTTATATCTTTTTTGATTTTATGTCATACAAATGCTCATAGATACTGTTTTTTAATTTACGGTCCATTTTTTCCAATATAAAAACATCTACAACAATTACATAGAGCACAATAAATAATGCTTTCAGATCCACAATTGTATTTTTGATGAAGTTTTACTTCAATGCTATCAGAAAAGTGCTACCTTCCTTAATGTGTTTACAATAGTTACACATGGCACACATTTTCATGTGCCCAACATTATTCATTCCCTTTGGTTTCATCTCAAATATATTATTTAAGTGTCTGCCCTTCTTAAATACTATGGCAGAATGTGAATCAATGAATGGTCTAATGGCTTTTTCATGATTTAGTATGGACCAATTCTTTTCTAAATTTTTTCTTAATGTATAACTGTCATTAGTGTATATGGTAATGAAATAGTCCCTTTTTATTTCTTGGTTCTCCACATTTAAGCACTGAGTGGAGTTGTTGATACTGGTGATGCTGGTGTCAATATCTGATAGTAAAGGACTAAAATGACCTCTCTCCCTTTTATTTACTACTTTCAACATAATATCAGTAATAAATTTGTACGGATAGCTACTCCTTGAAAACATGGATTTCAAGTTGTCACATTCACTGAGAAAATCATCCATGATTGAAACCATTTGGGCTATCCTAAGAAACTGCCCCTTTACAATGCCTTTTTTCTGTTTCAGTGGATGTGTACTTGAGTAATGGAGTAGGGAGTTTTAGTAGGTTTCCTTTCTATATATTTTTGAAACAAACTTATTGTTTGTATAATCTTTAGTGAGAAGAACGTCTAGAAAGGTCAACTGGTCCATACTGTAATTATTTGTGAATTTCAAAAATGTAGTAGTAGAATCCATATAAGAAATTAATTCATTGATGTGTTCTGGGGGTCCATCCCACAAAATAAAAATGTCATCCAGGAACCAGGTGTAACATTTTACATGATTTAACATCGGACTGTTGAACAAAAACTTCTTTTCCCATTGGGTGACAACAATATTTGCATACAGGCCCCCACAAGAAGAGCCCATTGCCACCTCCTCCTGTTGCAGATATATTTCATGGTTAAAGTAGATGAAGTTGTTTTTCAAAACAAGTTCAAGTAAGTATGTATATACTTGGACATTGTATGTTCAACTCCTTTTTCATATAAGTATTCTGAAAACCATTTCAAACCTGTGTTATGGGGAATAACAGAATATAAATCTTTGATGTTAATAGTCAAAAGGACATACCCAGTTTTAAATGGTGTTGTTAATGAGATGTAAAAAACTCCATGAGTCCTTACATATATGGGTTTCAGAGAATATCAGTTCTTTAAGTCTAATGTCTTGGAGTTTTGTGAGTGGGTGGGTAATGGAACCTTTTGCATCCACAATGAGTCTCATGAGTGGCTGTTCGAGGTTTTTATGCAGTTTCGGTAACGCGAACATCACTGACATCCTAGGATATGACACTGTGAGATAGTTTAACTCTTCAGTGGTGATGGACCCCTCTATAAATAAATCCTGTAACTCGTTCTTAATTCTACTGTATGCTGTGTGTAATTCAGTCAAGGAGGATTTTGCATATGCTTTTCCATTCAAAATGTGTAACATCTTGTTAGTGAACTCAACCTGATTCATAAGGACTACACTTCCTCCTATGTCAGGTTTCATTATTCTGACCAAATCAAGTACACTTTTAATGTCCTGTAATACACCCTCCACATTATTGTCTGTCTGTCTTTGTTGATTAATCCTTAGAAAATTACGAATATCAAGTTGACATATTCTTTCAAACAGTTGGATAATTGGGTGAAGGGTGGGTGTATGTGCTTGACATAGCTAAAGGATTAATAAAATCTTCTGATAATAAATTCTGAAAAAGGACCTTGAAATTCAACTTACATGTGTATAATTTTAGGTCAATTAATGTGCTGGAAATGTCTATGGGTTATGCAGGTACGTAAGTAAAACCTTTTGAAAATAAGTCACAGTGCTTAGTTTCAATAAACACATCAGAAAAATTATACACTTTGAAATCGCCTTCACCATTGGTAATGATATTACAATGGCGTAGTACATGGTCAGAAAACACCTCTAAAATAGCTGGAAAATCATTATTTAATTCCTGTTGGACCAAGTTTGATTCTGAGCTCCCCCCCCTCCGATTGAACCTCCCCATCGTGTTCCATTGAGTACTGGGGGGATAAGTGTTCCCCTGGTGTATTTCCCAGGGCTGGTCTGAGACTGCTGTTTTGTTCCTTAGTCTTTCTGACCATCTTAGGGGTGGAAATTCTCGTGGGTCTGAAAAATCATTTTGTCCATTGTTAGCAATATCACAATCGAGGTCTGTCAGCCATGTCATCCCAGGTTGACAGATACTGGATCCTCTTTGAATGACACCAGAAACTAAGCCATTTGTTGAAGTCAATTATTTTTTGTTTGTATTGAAGTATCATCCTAACCCAGCCACTGGGGATGCACAAACCAGTGCATTTCTTTGTGCCGGTCCCAAGCCCGGATAAATGGGGAGGGTTGCGTCAGGAAGGGCATCCGGCGTAAAACTTTGCCAAAACTTTTCATGCAGTCACCAGTTACAATTTACATACCATATCTGTCGAGGCCCGGGTTAACAACGACCGCCACCAGTATTGTTAGCCAACAGGGTGCTGGCGGAAATTGGGCTACTGTTGGCCGAAGGAGGAGATGAGGAAGAAGGCATGGCCGAAGGCAGGAAGAGAGGAGAAAGGCTAGGACTGTGGTAGTGAGGGTCAGAACTTTGAATGTTGGTAGTATGACTGGTATAGGGAGCGAGCTAGCTGATATGATGGACAGAAGGAAGGTTGGTATATTGTGTGTGCAAGAGACCAGATGGAAGGGAAGTAAGGCTAGGTGTATCGGCGGTGGGTTCAAATTGTTTTATCATGGTGTGGATGGGAAGAGAAATGGCGTAGGAGTTATTCTGAAGGAACAGTATGCAAAAAGTGTTTTGGCGGTGAAAAGAGTGTCGGATAGAGTGATGTTTATGAAGCTGGAAATTGATGGTGTAATGATGAATGTTGTTAGTGCATATGCTCCACAAGTTGGTTGTGCAATGGATGAGAAAGAAAAATTTTTGAGTGAATTGGATGAAGTTGTGATGACTGTACCCAAGGGTGAGAGAGTGGTGATTGGAACAGATTTCAATGGGCATGTTGGTGAAGGGAACAGAGGGGATGAGGAAGTGATGGGTAGGTATGGCGTTAAACAAAGGAATACAGAAGGTCAGATGGGAGTGGATTTTGCAAAAAGGATGGACATGGCTGTGGTGAATACGTATTTTAACAAGAGGGAGGAGCATAGGGTGACATACAAGAGTGGAGGAAGATGTACACAGGTGGATTATATCTTATGTAGGAGGGCCAGTTTGAAGGAGATTGGAGACTGTAAAGTGGTGACCAGAGAAAGTGTAGTTAGGCAGCATAGGATGGTGGTTTGTAGGATGATGTTGGTGATCAAGAAGAGGAGGAGGAGTGTGAAGGCAGCACCAAGGATCAAATGGTGGAAATTGAAAAAGGGTAATTGTGAGGTCGAGTTCAGGGATGAGTTAAGGCAGGCACTGGGTGGCAGTGAAGAGTTACCAAATAGCTGGGTAACTACAGCAGAGCTAGTAAGGGAGACGGCTAGAAAGGTGCTTGGTATCACATCTGGACAGAGGAAGGATGACAAGGAGACATGGTGGTGGAATGAGGAAGTACAGGAGAGTATACAGAGAAAGAGGTTGGCAAAGAAGAAGTGGGATTGTCAGAGAGATGAAGAAAGTAGACAGGAGTATAAGGAGATGAGGTGCACGGCAAAGAGAGAGGTGGCGAAGGCTAAGGATAAGGCATATGAAGAGTTGTATGAAAGGTTGGACACTAAGGAGGGAGAAAAGGACCTGTACCAATTGGCTAGACAGAGGGACCGAGCTAGGAAAGATGTGCAGCAGGTAAAGGTGATAAAGGATAATGAGGGAAACATACTCACAAGTGAGGAGAGTGTGTTGAGGAGATGGGAAGAGTACTTTGAGGGGTTGATGAATGAAGAGAATGAGAGGGAGAGAAGGTTGGATGATGTGCGGATAGTGAATCATAAAGTGCAGTGGATTAGCAAGGAGGAAGTAAGGATAGCTATGAAGAGGATGAAGAATGGAAAGGCTGTTGGTCCAGATGACATACTTGTGGAAGCATGGAGATGTTTAGGTGAAATGGCAGTGGAGTTTTTAACCAGATTGTTTAATGAAATCTTGGAAAGTGAGAAGATGCCTGAGGAATGGAGAAAAGTGTTTTGGTACTGATTTTTAAGAATAAGGGTGATGTGCAGAGCTGTAGTAACTACAGAGGGATTAAATTGATCAGTCACAGCATGAAGGTATGGGAAAGAGTAGTGGAAACAAGGTTAAGAAGGGACATGATGATTAGTGATCAGCAGTATGGTTTCATGCTGGGAAAGAGCACTACAGATGCGATCTTTGCTCTGAGAGTGTTGATGGAGAAGTACAGAGAATGTCAGAAGGAGTTGCATTGTGTGTTTGTAGACTTAGAGAAAGCATATAACAGGGTGCCTAGAGAGGAGTTGTGGTATTGTATGAGGAAGTCAGGAGTGTCAGAAAAGTATGTAAGAGTGGTACAGGATATGTACGAGGGTAGTGTGACAGCGGTGAGGTCTGCGGTGGGAGTGATGGATGCATTTAAGGTGGAGGTAAGGTTACATCAAGGATCAGCTCTGAGCCCTTTCTTATTTGCAATGGTGATGGACAGGTTGACAGACGAGATCAGTCAGGAGTCCCCGTGGACTATGATGTTTGCAGATGACATTGTGATCTGTAGTGAGAGTAGGGAACAGGTGGAGGAGACCCTGGAAAGATGGAGATATGCTCTAGAGAGAAGAGGAATGAAGGTCAGCAGGACTAAGACAGAATATATGTGTGTGAATGAGAGGGAGGATAGAGGAATAGTGAGGATGCAAGGAGTAAAGGTGGCGAAGGTGGATGAGTTTAAATACTTGGGGTCAATAGTTCAGAGTAACGGTGAGTGTGGAAGAGAGGTGAAGAAGAGAGTACAGGCAGGATGGAGTGGGTGGAGACGAGTGTCAGGAGTGATTTGTGACAGATGAGTACCTGTAAGAGTGAAAGGGAAGGTCTACAAGAGAGTAGTGAGATCAGCTGTGTTGTATGGGTTGGAGACAGTGGCATTAACAAAAAGGCAGGAGTTTGAGATGGATGTGGCAGAATTAAAGATGTTAAGATTTGCACTGGGTGTGACGAGGGTGGACAGGATTAGGAATAAGTATATTAGAGGGTCAGCCCAGGTTGGAAGGTTTGGAGACAAAGCCAGAGAGGCACGATTACGTTGGTTTGGACATGTGCTGAGGAGAGATGCTGAGTATATTGGGAAAAAAATGCTAAGGATGAAGCTACCAGGTAACAGGAAAAGAGGAAGGCCTAAGATAAGGTTTATGGATGTGGTGAGAGAGGACATGAAGGTGGTTGGTGTGACAGAGCAAGATGCAGAGGACAGGAAGAAATGGAAACAGGTGATCTGCTGTGGTGACCCCTAATGGGAACAGCCGAAAGAAGATGATGATGATGATGATGATGATTGAAGTATCATCCTAGGTGAAGGTAAAATGGTGCTTAAGGCTCAGGACATACCTGCCTGAGACACATAATCTGAGAGCTCAGTCATGTCTCTCTTCATATAGTCCAGTGAGGTACATCTCAAGTCATTCACACCAACATGGACTATAACGGAGTCATAACAGTGCCTGTTGTTGAGAGACTTGAGTGTGTGTGTGTGATATGGTGGATCCTGGAATCTGACAGACAGCTGACTTTGACCGTTTCCTTATCCCCAGAGAGGGACATCTGTGTGTCTCACAATTGAGTCACCTATGACTAAGATGTTTGTTTTTGTGTTATGCCTTAGGAGCTTGACTGGTGAGACACTGTTGTGTGATATATTATGTGTACTACGTTCGGCAGAGGATGTATTATGTGAAGTGTGCTTGTGTTTGGGAGGTCACTGATGTTTCGGTAAGATTCTTTTAAGGGCCTCCACATATGTAGGTTTATGTGTTGTTGGTTTGGTAGGTGCAGAAGGTGAGGTATGCATGCTGACAACCTGCTTGGTATCATATGGACTGACTGATGAGTGAGAAAGCCTGGATTCTAGGCTCTTGATATAGATGCACCTCTCACATAATGCATTTGTGTGGACTAGAAGAAATGAGTTGTTAGTGTATATGAGGAAATTGCTACATTGCCTCAGGATGCCCATGTTGACCAGGCTGGTTGGAGAAACTGAGAGAAATTGTCTGTCCATAATACTAAGCAAGTTGATTTGGTCAGAAAACAGGGAGAGGACAGGAAGAAACAGGTAAAGTACAGGACAGGAGAAGTGGACAAAAAATGTGAAGGGCTAGTGGAAGGATTTGTGTTGGCACCTCAGGAGCTATGCTGAATGTATCACCTGTCAGTGAGGGACAATCACAAGAACTTACCAATAGAGCACCAGTAGAGTACTAAGAGAAAATTTGTAGGCAAAAGTGTTTGCGTCTATAACCACCAATGGTGCCCACCAGTGCATGGCAGTGCATGGTGCACAAATGCAGTGCTATGTAGCAAACGAGCACAAACTGATCTAAACAAGTTAGCCAATAAAAAGCTCAAAGCTGAGCCCTGTTTCAGCATGCCCTTTATCAGATCATAACGCTATTACATTTAAAATAACTTTTTATAGTGACATTTTAAACTTCTGCCAAAGAATCCCTGCATATATATCAAAAGTAAAAGGCTTTCAAGAATGGGTTTTAAATGAAATAAAACAATTCATGGAATTAAATAATAATGGAGAGGTTTCAAATACGATTCTATGGGATACCCTAAAGTTGGTTATATATGGCAATGTTAAAAGCTGGTATCTATCCAAAAGGAAAGAACGGGATAAGAAGTTAATAGAAATACAAAATGAAATCAATAAACTAAAACTAAATCAGATACCTAATGATAAAGGAACACTAGCTAATATCAATAAGCTAAATAATGAACACCAAGACATCCTACAACATAAAATGTCTATAAGTTTAGAGAAAATCACACTACAGTCATATTCAGTCAACCCTAAATGTTTACATAAAATTGCAATCAGATCAAAATATCTAAATGAAAAAAGCCATATCAAAGAAATTATATATAAAGATAACAATTAGATAACAAAAAGTCTCAGGCTTAAAAATATATCAAACTGCTTTAAGAAGTATTATGAATGTATTAATAACTCTAAGTAAATTACAAGTGACAATGAAATTATTGATATCTTTTTAAAAGAAAATATTTAAAAAAATCAAAAGGCAATATTCATGCAACTGACAAAGCCTTTACTTTTAAGGAACTGAAAGAGCAAATAAATAATCTAAAGACTAATAAAGTGCCACATTTAGATGGATTAATACCAGAATTGCATTAATTTTACCTGATAATATATTAAGAGTTCTACTAAATACTTTTTAGGAAGTTAAAACTACATCTAATATTCCACCATCATGGAAATATTCTCTTGTCTCTCGTTTCTTAAAACCCATCAAAGAACCCACCTTATGGTCATCATATAGACCAATTTCTTTGTTGAATATAGACTATACGATTTGTATGTCTATTTTAACAAACAGACTATATACAATTCTTTCTGAATTAATAAGTGAAGATCAAACAGGCTTCCTAAAATAGAAAATTACAAGATAATATAATAATGCTCTTTTTTTTAATAGACATAGCTAACAAAAAGAAAAATTAATTATTAGTAATAAGTTTAGAAATAGATAAAGCTTTTGATTCCTTAAACTGGTCTTATTTATTCAAATTATTACAAGAATATAACTTTTCCTCAAATTTTATGGTGTTAATCAAAAAGCTTTATGAAAATTCCACCTCTTTTGTAAAGATTGGCACTTTCTCATCTAGTTCATTTAAAGTGTTGAAAGGTACAAAACAATGATGTCCCTTGTCTCCATTATTTTCTGCTCTCACCATAGAACCATTTGCCAGCTATATTAGAAACAACATAAACATTAAAGGCTATAAACTAAATCACAAACTATCTCCTAAAATTCAGCTTTTTGCTGATGATTTATTAATAACTTGTGGGGATATTGAGGCTTCAATTGATTACCTAGTTAATGCTTTAGGCCTATTTGAAAGTATATCAGGGTTAAAATTCAATCACATCAAGACTCAAATGCTTTTGATAAACAAGAAAGTAACCATAAAACTAAATTCTTGTAACTAGTTTAACTGGGATAGTACACATACTAAATATTTGGATATTATCCCTGAATCCAGCCAGAAAAAGTCAATTTCAGTTAGCTATCAACACCTAATTAATTTAATTTTAAACCTAGCAGACAACTGGAACATCCTGTTCTTCAAATCTGAAGAAAGATTAACTTCAATTAAAATGATAATACTACCTAAAATTCTGTTCATTAATCAATCATTGATTCTTCCCCCACTTAAAAAATTCTAAAGAGAATTAATGATATTTTACTCAAGTTTCTTTGGTACTCCCCCCAAAAAACACAATTATGTTGGCATACACCAAGCTGGGAAGACGGTGGTATTGGTTTCCCTAATATTGATTTCTACTTAAACTTGGCTATTGCTAATACAGAACTCTTGTGAATCAATACTTCATATACACCTTGGCTGGAAGTGAATTCATGAAAACTTATTAAATAATAATAAAACATTACTAGACCCTCTAATTAAAATAGAAAGAAATATCTTTATCTGGATATTAAAAACATACATACAAAACTATAAACAGAAACTCATACTATTTTTCCTTATAAATAAGGTATTATTAATATTTAAAAGAATTATGTAGTCTAATCATTTAACTAAAAAAAATAATATTAACCATATTTCCAATTGCTTTCACTAGTGAATGCTTGATTTCCTTTGATGCAAGTAAAATATTAGAGCTTGAAAAGGCTAATTTACTATCCTGGAATCAGTTTTTGCCTACCAATAAAATTTACTCTGCAGATTACTTGATTGATAGATACAGTTTACAAAATTGTAATTGACTTGATATTCAAACATGAAGAGAATTCATCCAAATGAAAATTATACTAACAGTAGAAATACATAATAAAAATACACCTAAAATTTTAGATTTCTTCTCTATCATTAATAATGGATCCTTTAAGAGCACCGCATTCATATCCAAAATATATAAAATGATTAGAAGTTATTTCAGTTCTACAGATATATCATTTTGGAATTATTCCACTAGATTAAATAAAGAAGAATTACAATGAATAATAATAAAAAAATCTGTTTGAAATCAGCAGAAAGACCCACATCTTCTCCCTATTGGAGAATACATACATGGAATTTCTTGCATAGCTATTTCTTAACACCACATAAAATGGCAATAATGTATAAAAACACATAATATAAAATGCTGGAAATGTAGATCACCTGGTGCTGACTGATTTCATATGATTATTAGTTGTAGAATAGTACCTCCCTTTTGGACAGATTTTAGATATTTCTGTAAAGCTCTGTGGACTGATAATTGCATTGTTTCTTTCTCTCTTATATTATTTAATAAACATACACATTCCAGAAGTCATACCTAAAAAAACAAATACCTCTATTATGGTCAATTTTATCTATAACCAAATATCTGCAGTGGTGCAGCGGTAGCATTGGTGCTTCACAGCACGAGGTTCTCCCATTCAATTCTCAGCTGGAGTGTGGGGAGTGCCTTCTGTGTGGAGTCTGCATGTCCTCCCCGTGGTTGGGTGGGCATTTGAAAGACATGCATAAATGGGCGTGCCTTCGTTGAAAGTTGAACGTCGAGCTGGCACCGCGGCATTCGTGAAATTCTACTGCCAATCATTAGTGGGCCGGAGTTCCGCTGTGGCGACCCCTAACTGGGAAAAGCTGAAAGACAACAACAACAACATGGTCAATTTTATCTATAGCAAGGAAAGACCTCACAAATAATTAGAAATCTAAGTATACTCTTTTATCTAATTCTGAATTTATTAATTTAGTCAAATCAGTATGTAATGAAATTTCTACCATAAAATGAGAACAAATAATATAACTCATCAATTAGTTGCTTGGAAGAAATTGCTTATGTTAGATATATATTTAGAAATGTATAAATTCATATATACCTGTTTTCTAGTTATATATATATACACTTCTGTTATGTTAATATATGTAAGAATAATATAGTCAGTTAGATGCATGCATTTCTGTTTGCTGGCATACATATATTAAAGGGTTAAACTGTTTTCAGCTAAAAAATAAATAAATAAATAAAACAGCAGTCATGTGTATGTAACATGCTGGTACAGCTTGAAAAAAATACAGATAAGGACACATGTGCAAGGAAGGAACCAAGTTGGAGGCAAAAACAACTTCCTAAACTGTTACGTAACTTACCTTAAAACAAGAACACAAAGAGCTTATTAACTAGACTGAATGACATCATCAAAAGACTGCTTTTACACAGAACAAAAAAGACACCCTAAATACCAGAGTAATGACTTTGAGAATTTCCAAAAGACTGATTTTATAAAAATTTATATATGTGTGATGTAATCTGATTTCTTGTGAAACCTGCTTACAGCTGTTTAATGGAAAACATTATTTATGTTGTGTGAAAAGCAACTTAAAGACATTGAAGCTGTGAACTGTACAGTATTGTATGTGTCATCTGTTATATAGACAGTTACTTCAATAGTTCTGTGTGAAAGTTTAAAAGGTTAATAAAAAAACTAGACACATGTTACAATCAAATTGCCAGATTTGCCACAAATGCTCCCTACTGTTCCCATCATTGCCACTCACTATACCAACTAAATTGGCTGGAACTCCAAAATCTCAGTACATTCCACCAGCTAGTTTTCGCAAAAAAACTCCTACTATATCCAGACAAAATACCAACACTATCTAATTTACTTAAAATACAAGAAACCCAACTCTAGTGACAGGACCTTAATTAAGATCATCAGATCCAACAACTCAGTAAGAGACTCTCTATTTCCTAACTACATAGGTAGAATCTGGAACTCACTGCCCCCTGATATTACCTCAGCAAACTCTGTCATTAAGTTTAAACAACTACTAAATGAACACCTTCTTATCAATAGGCAATGCCTATGTCTTCCCCCAGGTTGACCCTCTACACCTGCTTTTTACCTCAGGACGTCTCTATCAACTTCTACATACTAATTTACTGCATGTACTACAATTTGTTATATGCAAACCTCATCTACTAGCAGTTCTACTGTACTCTTGAAACTTCTATTGGCAAATCATACATACTCTCAAAATTTCAAGTAGAAATCACTGGTCATACAACTAACATGTGCTTATACTACAATTAGCAGCTAAAATATTTCTTCTCTATGTACGTCTAAAATGTGCAGCCAAAACATTTTCTTTCTCTATGTACTTCTAAAATGTTATGTTTTGTACTTTTTCTCTATATGTGTGAATTGACGCTATATATGTATACATGCCTTTGTATGCCTTTGTATTTTTACAAACTGTGGAGCTTTTTTCCCCGGGCCTCCACTGAAAATGGACATTTATCCAGTCAGATTCTCCCAGTCAACAAATGTAAAATAAATAAATAAATAAATGCGCACTAACCAGACTTTGTTTTCTACAAGGCACTAAAGCATTTAGCACATCTGACAAACATCTGCATTTAATTAGGCACCAACATAGAGCTGCAGTCGGCAGCTTCAGTAAAATAAGACAAGACTGACATTTCATTCAAGCATTCATTTTAAATAACTTTTCAGTGGAGGGTTTTGCCTGTATCTAAACACAGGGGGAGTAGTGCATGCCTCTTGTATAAGGTCACTTCAGTGAAAGAACAGTAACTAACATTTATGAAAATAATTGAGTCCGGAATAAGAGCACTTTAATTTCTACAGTTTGCAGCAGTACAGTTCCTCAGACGGCTGAATCCAGAGAAGAAATTCCAGGAACTAAGCAGTGCCATAAATTCTCCAGGGTGGTGAAAGCTTCAAGTTCAAATTTGCCACTGCCAGAGTCATTTCACCAGCTTTTCAAGTAACTACAAAGGTTTAACAACCATCTACGGTGCTCAGACGTGGCCAGCTGAAGTTTTTGTGGACTTTGGAAAGAAAATTTTCGTGGTTACATAACAACATGAATGCCATAAATTAGGCTTGTACAAAAGGTGATAAACATAGTATGACTATTAATATGTCAATTTTAGATAGACTACAGAAGTTGTATAAACAGCATATTAGCAAATGTAAAACCTTATTAGGGCAAGTTGACAGTCAGGAAATATATAAATGCATTACATTTGACTGGTATATTATGTGAAGGCTGCCAGCCTAGTCAGATAGAATTTTGGAGATAATTCTGTCATCTGTAAATATTAATGTAACAACAGTACACTGCTGGCAGAAATCTGACCAAGTAAAGCATGTTGTGACCCTTTGATCTAAAGTCGGCTCCAGCCTGTCTAGATGAAGACATTCTTTCTATTGTTTTAACCAAGAGTTAAATTGCTAGATTTAAACATGCAAATGTATTTTTATTGCTCTACTTCCTGACCAGCTGCAAGATAACATAAGCAAATATTGAGAATGTAAATGTAGTTTCTGTTAGCCTAGGAACCCAGGGAAATGTAAAGAATGATGTAATGGGAACCAGGAATGTGATTTTAAAAACATAGAGAATCAGAGATTATTAAGCATTTTGTCTGGACCATCCAACTCATCAGCACTGCTTGTGTTCTATATGTAAGTTATTTTAGAAGTGTGTTTTCTCTTAGAAATAGCTAGAAACTAGAAAGATTAGACTAAGTGTTTTTCTGTGATGTCAGAACTGTACTACTGGATTATTTTAAGTATTTCTATGTGATCTCTGAACTCTTGACTAGCACTGTGTAGTAAGAAATATTGTCTTGTGTTTTTATTATTTATTATTAAATATCTTAAAACCTTTCAGCTGTGGCTGTTTTGTGTAGAGATAAGTTAAGCTCTAAGAGTACATTGCATGTATATAAGGATCCTGTACCAAGCCACTCTAATAAGACTTGACTGTTTAGTCAGACTACCAATTGGATAATAATATTGCATATTAATAATTGGACAGCCTTTTAAGAGCCTTTGAGTAGCTGATAATTATTAGTGGGTGGTGGCAGGGTACTACTGTATAAAAGGGGGCACAGCTGGAGAACCTGTACCAGCCTTCCCCAGGAGTGTCTGTGTGGTGGTATAAACTCTTCTCAAAGTGTGTGTGTGTGTGTGTGTGTGTGTGTGTGTGTGTGTGTGTGTGTGTGTGTGTGTGTGTGTGTGTGTGTGTGTGTGTGTGTGTGTGTGTGTGTGTGTGTGTGTGTGTGTGTGTGTGTGCATGTGTGGCATGTGTGTGTGTGTGTGTGTGTGTGTGTGTGTGTGTGTGTGTGTGTGTGTGTGTGTGTGTGTGTGTGTGTGTGTGCGTGTGTGTGAGCTACGTGGGCAGAGACACAAAGTACTGGTTGGACAGAGAGGGTGATGGAGGTTTTAGCTTGCCCACTAGGCTGAGATATGGACCCTATAGCTATGCCAGTGGGGAGTCTTATTGAGTACATGGAGAGCAAGGGAGCAACCAGCCCCGGAATGACTTTGATCTCTGTGTGCTCTTAAGGGAAATTGCACTTTACTGTGTGTATTTGTTATCCTTTCCTCCTATATGAGACACCCCTCACTGGTGTAGTGGTGAGGACTGAGGCTTCTTGATTGCTGGGCCAGGGCACGGGCATCACATATTAATTGTTTGGCAGTGGTGGGATATCCACACCACATATTAGTAGGTTGGCAAATACTAATTGGCTTGTAGTGGTGTGGGTAGTGTGAACTCCTGTAACTTGTGTACAGTGAGCTTTGAAGGTGTTTTGTACTCTAAATCAGCCATGCAGTGAATACTCAGAGCTCAGATCACAATTGTTTTATTTATTTTGTTAGCTTGGTTAGTCAGGGTGAGCAGGCAGCATGTCAGCAGAGGAGTATGGAAAGCTGAAAAGGAGCCAGCTGGTGGAGATGTGCCAGATTAGGGAACTGGTGCATGGAAACCTGACTAAGGCAGACCTGATTGCAGCCTTGGTTACAGCTGCATCAGAAAACAGCAACCAGGAGGACAATCAGGCTGGCAGTGGAAATATAATACTCTCGGAGAATGGACAGCTCAACCTTTCTGCAGAGGACTTAAAAATCCATCTGGAGCTAAAGAGACTTGAATTGGAGGCCAGGCATGTGGAAATAGAAGCAACTGAGAGAATGAGACATCTAGAGAGTGAGGACATTGAGAGACTGTGATGTTTGCAGGCTGAGGAGAATGAGAAACTGCTATGCCTGGAAGCTGAGGAAAAGGAGAGGCAAAGGCAGCATGAGAAAGAGATGCTGACTCTTTGCCAGAGTCATGGAGGTAATAGGGAAGGGAGTAACTGGACCCCAGAAGCACTACAGGTCAGTAAATTTCTTCCGCAGTTTAAAGAGGGGGATAATTTTTATTGTTTCATTCATATTTTTGAGAGGGTATGCAAACAGTATAGTGTTGACCAAAGGCTCTGGGTATGGTACCTGACCCCCTTAATCCATGGTAAAGCTGTAACTGTGTTGTCTAAAATGTCTGACATTGACTGTTTTAATTACACTGTTGTTAAGCATTGCTTGTTAGAATGTTTTAAGCTAACACCTGAAACATATAGGAAAAAGTTTTGTGAGCATAGACACAAGGCAGATGAAAGTTTTGTGTGAATATGTTGCTGAACTGAGCACTTATTTTCATAGGTGGGTGTGTGGATGTCAGATCACCACTTTTGAAGGGCTGGCAAACCTTTTGGTGAGGGAACAAGCCCTTAGCACTTTGCCTGAGGACATGAGGATCTGGTTAGTTGATAGACAATTTGCTACTTCAAATGAGTTGGGGAAGAAGGGAGACCTATACCTGGCAATCAGGACAGCCCTGCACAGGAAAAAGACCCCCCAGTACTGCTTATGGGTCTAAAGGAACCCCAGGGTGGGCAGCACAGACTGCCCCAACAGAATCTGCCAGTAGTAGGGGAAGCCACTAGTTCAGGTACACATCCAGGAGATAGCGTTAAATGCTTTGAATGCAACCAGTGGGGCTATGTGGCATACAGGTATCCACAGAGGCAAGGTGGGGAACAAAAGGTGAGGGAGCCAACAAATGGGAAAGACAAAATATCAATAGTAGGTTGTCTTGGGACAACAAGGGTACCAAACTACCACCAGAGGCTATATCCTATTGTAGTGAATGGCAAAGAGGCCATTGCCAAGAGAGACACAGCCTCTGATATAACCATTGTAAAGCCTGCAATGGTTACAGAGGAGCACTACTTGCCTGGGCAGTCTACTCCAGTCAGGGCTTTAGGAGGGATCCTATTCCAAATACCTTTGGCTAGGGTTCACCTTGACTGGAAGGGTGAAAAAGGAAGCCAGCAAGTAGGTGTGTTTGAGGATATACCTGCAGATGTCCTGATAGGGAATGATTTTGATAGTGCAGTACCCTGTGCTTGTGCAGTTATATGCAGTCAAGCTTGGAGACAAGCAGTTAAGTCTGGTAGCCTGGGGGAGACCCAGACAGGCTGCATACTTGCAGCCAGGACTGGTGAGGTGGTTACTTCAGGGAGGGAGCTACCCTGTAGCAGTGAGACTGAAGGTGAGCCACAGCTGCTTGTGGATACTGATGGTCCCTTGGCCAGAGTAACTGAAAAGGTAGAGGTGACTAGTAGTACCCAGTGTGGCAGTGAGGCACCACTGTCAGAGGATGCCAGACTTCCTGTGGAAGGGGAGCTGGAAAGGGTTACAAGGGGAGAGTTGAGACAGGCTCAGCTCTCAGACCCTACATTACAAGGTTTGAGGCAGGTAGCTAGGAAGGCACCTGATTCTAAAGGAAAGGGGGAATCTATACTGGGACAAAGGGTTACTGTACAGAGAGTGGACTGCTGAGGGAGGACTAGAAGGTGAGAGAGTAAGCAGTTAGTAGTGCCCAGAGCCTACCATCTGGCACTTCTAGCCATAGCCCATGATATTCCATTTGCAGGTCATATGGGCATAAAACATACAAAGAGGTGTATTATGCAGAACTTCTATTGGCCTGGAATTTCCACAGATGTAACAGGGTACTGCAAGACCTGTGAGCAGTGCCAAAAGGTAGGCAAGACTGGAGACAAGGTGAGAGCTCCTTTGATGCCTTTGCCTGTGACTGAGGAGCCATTTCAGAGGGTAGCTATGGATATTGTGGATCCTCTGAGTACCCCAGGTTCCACAGGGAAAAAGTATATCCTAGTGGTAGTGGACTATGCTACATGATACTCTGAGGCAGTGGCTTTGTCCTCCATTGAGGCAGAGAAGGTGGAAAATGTGTTGTTAAAGATTTTCAGCAGGGTAGGTTTCCCAAATGAAATACTGACTGACAGAGGTGCCAATTTCATGTCAGATCTGCTGGCTTGTCTGTAAAAGTCCTGGGGGGTGAAGCACATGAAGACCACCACCTACCATCCTCAGACTAATGGTCTTGTTGAGAGGTTAAACTCTACAATCAAGTCCATGCTATGAGCATTTGCAGATCAGTTTAAGAGGGAGTGGGACAAGCCCCATCTGTTGTTTGCTTACAGAGAAGGTCCACAGGAATCCACAGGTTTTTCTGAGTTGCTGTATGGGCATAGGGTGAGGGGGACCTCTAGATTTAATTTGAGATGAGTGGGAAGGTGAGTGCAGGTATCACAAGGAGTCTATTGTGGCATACATCCTAAACCTCAGGAGAAGGCTCAGGGAACTCATGGGCTTGACCCAGGAGAACCTGACAGAAGCCCAACAACAGAAAAAGGTGCAGTATGACAGGAATTCTTGAGCCAGAGAGTATGCTGTGGGGCAGCAGGTAATGGTTCTCATTCCTGTCAAACACAACAAGCTGCAAGCAGCTTGGGTTGGACCCTACAAGGTGGTAAGAAACGTAAGTGATGTTAATTACATGGTGGAACTGCTAGGCAGAAGGGAGGGGCACAACGTTTACCATGTTAACATGATGAAACCTTACCATGATAGGGAGGCCCTTGTGCTGAGCATTTGCAGTGGCCTGCAGGAAGAGTCTGATGGAGATCTGTGAGGCTTGGGCTGACATCTCAGTGGAAGGGGTAGCAATGTCCCAGCAGCTATCTCCTACCCAGGTTTGAGAAATCCGAGCAGTGTTGCAGGAATTTGGGGACATGTTCACTGGGAAACCAGGGTGCACCCACCTGGGGTAGCACCAGGTGGACACAGGACCCCAAAGGCCTATTAGGCAGGTCCCTTATAGAGTGCCTGAGAGAGTCAAACAGACTCTGAGGAAGGAGGTACAGGGGATGTTGGAACTAGGGGTGATTCAAGAGTCCCACAGTTCCTAGGCCTCCCCAGTGGCACTGGTGCCAAAGAAGGATGGCAGCACCAGGTTCTGTGTGGACTACAGGAAATTAAATAATTACACAGAGTCAGGTGCTTACCCCATGCCTAGGGCAGATGAGGCCCTAGAGCAGCTGGGTGGGGCTAAGTATCTTACAACCATTGATCTTACCAAGGGTTACTGGCAGGTGCCCTTGACTCCCAGTGCTAGAGAGAAGTCAGCCTTTGTAACTCCTTTTGGTTTGTATGAGTTCACAAAGATGCCCTTTGGGATGAAGGATGCCCCAGCAACTTTCCAGAGGCTGGTAGATCATATCCCGGCAGGAGCAGGAGGTTTTGCCCTTGCTTACCTAGATGATATTGCCATCTACAGCCATTCCTGGCCAGAGCACCTTCAGCATGTCAGGGAGGTGCTGGGCAGACTACAGAGTGCAGGGTTGATCATTAAGCTGAGCAAATGTCAGGTGGGTATGGTAGAGGTCTCCTACCTAGGACATAGAGTAGGGAGTGGTAAGATAAGGTCAGAACCAGCCAAAATGGGAGCCATTCAGGCATGGCCTGCACCTGTTACTAAAAGGCAGGTGAGGGCATTTTTAGGGACAACAGGGTACTACAGAAAGTTCGTCCCCAGTTATAGTACCATAGCTGCTCCCCCACAGACCTGACCAGGAAGAACAGAACAGCATGTGAGCAGGCATTCCAGAAGCTTAAAAAAGCTTTGGGAGGCCTCCCTGTGTTAGCCAGTCCAGATTACAGCAAATAATTTGTTGTGCAGGTGAATGCTTCGAACCATGGGGTGGGGGCTGTACTTAGAACCAGATTTCTTCAGAGGGAGAAGAGCACCCAGTGGTTTATCTCAGTTTTAGGCTCCATCCCAGGGAGGAATGTTATGCAGCTGTAGAAAAGGAATGTCTAACCATAGTGTGGGCACTGCAGAAATGTCAGCCTTATCTGTATGGAAGGAAATTCACTGTTATGACAGATCACAACCCCCTAAGATGGTTAAACAGAGCCAGCCAGCAAAATGCCAAGTTGCTAAGATGGAGCCTGGCATTGCAAGCATATGATATGTCAGTGCAGCACCACAGTGGGATTAGCAATGTCAGTGCAGATGGGCTCTCAAGACAGGGAATGGGGTAAGGTATACTCAGATAGACCTGACTCTCTCAAGCAGCATTTCTCAAGGGTCACTTGAAAAACTGGCTTGAGTTCACGGTGGGTGGGGGGGATGTGAAGGCTGCCAGCCTAGCCAGATAGAATTTTGGAGATAATTCTGTCATCTGTAAATATTAATGTAACAACAGTACACTGCTGGCAGAAAGCTGACCAAGTAAAGCATGTTGTAACCCTTTGATCTAAAGTCGGTTTCAGCCTGTCTAGATGAAGACATTCTTTCTGTTCTTTTTACCAAGAGTTAAATTGCTAAATTTAAACATGTAAATGTATTTTTATTGCTCTGCTTCCTGACCAGCTGCAAGATAACACAAGGAGATATTAAGAATGCAAATGTATTTTCTGTTAGCCTGAGAACCCAGGGAAGTATGAAGAATGATGCAATGGGAACCAGGAATGTGATTTTAAAATCAGAGATTATTAAGCACTTTTGTCTTGACCATCCAACTCATTAGCACTGCCTCTGTTCTGTATGTAAGTTATTTTAGAAGTGTGTTTTCTCAACAATGTCAGAACTGTACTACTGAATTATTTTAAGTATTTCTCTGTGATCTCTGAACTCTTGACTAGCACTGCTTAGTAAGAAGTATTGACTTGTGTTTTTATTATTTATTATTAAATATCTTAAAAGCTTTCAACTGTGGCTGTTTTGTGTAGAGATAAGTTAAGCTCTAAGAGTACATTGCATGTATATAAGGATCCTGTACCAAGTCACTCTAATAAGCCTTGACTGTTTAGTCATACTACCAAGTGGATAATAATATTGCACAGTAATACTTGGACACCCTTTTATGGGCTTTTGAGTAGCTGATAATTATTAGTGGGTGGTGGCTGGGTGCTACCGTATAGTCTGTGAAAAGGGGGCACAGCTGGAAAACTGGGCCAGCCTTCCTCAGGAGTGTCTGTGTGGTTGTATAAACTCTTCTCAAAGTGTGTGTGTGTGTGTGTGTGGGTGTGTGCGCACGCGCACACGTGTGCGTGTGTGTGTGTATGTGTGTGTGTGTGTGTGTGTGTGTGTGTGTGTGTGTGTGTGTCCTCTACTTGGGCAGGGACACAAAACACTGGTTGGGCAGAGAGAGTGCTGGAGGCTTTAGCTTGCCCACTAGGTTGAGATCTGGACCCTATAGCTGTGCCAGTGGGGAGTCTTATTGGGGACCTGGAGAGCAAGGGAGCAACCAGACCCAGACTGACTCTCTCTGTGCTCTTAAAGGAAATTGCACTTTACTGTGTGTATTTATTATCCTTTCCTCCTATATGAGATGTCACTCACTGGTGTAGTGGTGAGGATTGAGGCTCCTTGATTGCTGGGCCAGGGCACGGGCATCACATGTTAAACAGCAACATGACTGGTATGACACTGTTTATTGTGCAAGTCATATGAAGCTACTTTCTATGTTCAATGTCAGAAAAATAATGGTAAACAACCACATAAGGGTCATATACTTGCATTATGTCCTCCTATCACCACATGTAAAATGTTAATTTCAGAGTTATAACATCATTTAAGTCGATTATTGACAAAACCGCCTGTATATCTTGTTAGACAAAAGTGGCATAAAATCACTGCACAGTACAGCAGAGATAAGAACAGAGATGAGGTTCATGGTGAACTGACAAAAAGATTTAATAAACTTCTAGGAGACAGAGTGAGTTCAAAAAGTTTAGACAACATATGCAAACACTTTTTCAGAAGTGCATAAGAGCTTTAAAGTTAGCAGAACAGAATACTAAGACATATCAGACAGCCCGTACAGAATCACAAGAAAGAATCTGGTTAGTAAAAAGTTAAAGCAACAACAGTTAGCTACACTAATAAAAAATAATTTACAACATGCTATTCTACATTTAGAAAATGGTTAGTGTACACAGCAGGATATAATGTAATTTTCATACAGTTAAAGCAAGGCACTTATCAGTTAAACAGTAAAGTAAAAGGTATAACTGCCGTTCTTATGACATACACATAGGGACAGCCTCTCATAGATAAGCTGTTAAATAATTTCCAAACCAACATTTCAAATAACACAACAGTTCTAGGGCATATAAATCAAATGAGAGTAGTTAAAAGCAGTAAAGATACGAGGTTACAAGACTGACATGCATGTATTTACTTTTCACCTAAAGTGCATCTGTTTAAAATGCACAAGAGCAAAAGACAGACAACAGCAAATGTAAATAATGTAAATATATCTGTTTTAAGCATGTGTTAGTTAAGCCTATATCTCTTTTGTTTTTTTACAATATTTTGTAATTGTATAATGCCATCAAAAATAGAAGAGACTCCAGCAAAAACAGTATTCAAAAGCAATGTTAGTAATATAGGGTTGTACTGAGTACATAATACTACAAATAAAACTCAAGTTTAAAATTTATGCATAGTAAGCCAAATTACAAATATTTTACAAATATTTATTATAATCCTAAGGGTTCTACAACTTTATTCTAATATCAAGTTGCAAGTGTATTAACAAATGACTGAAGGTAAACAAAGTGCTGAAGGGTTAAAAATGTATTATAGTCTACAGAGTCTGAAATGCGCAAAAAGGAAAAAATAAGAGATTTTGTTTTATGTGAGCTCTCATCTTCCCAGGCTGGAATGGGTAGTTACAAGAAATGTTGTATGAGATAAAATGTTACTGGTACTGACATTTATAAGGTCAAAAAACAAGACTGGTTGCCAGGCCAGGTTGGCTTATGTTTTTCTAAAATATTATTGTTACTAGAACATAATTATGTATTCATGTGCAGCACTAAGCAAAAAGCAAGAGAGTCTATAAAAACCCTATTTGGTAATTGTAAGAAGACATCACAATTGTGCATATAAGTCATTAATAATCTGTTTGCAAGTAAATACTAAAAGTAAAAAAACTCAGTTACACTGAGTACAGCCAGTAAATGGGCCATAATATGCAGTTCAAATAAATTATGCAGGTCCCTTGCCAAGTAGCAGTAAACATCTTTTCAAAATGAGTAAAGGCAATTCCTACTAAAACAACAACAAGGCAAATCCCAAAAGAAGAAACTCCTACTAAAACTATGACAACATAGGCAACAGCAAAAGCTTTATAAAAAATGTTTTCTGTCATTAAAAATGGCCAAAAATGATCAGATCAGACAATGGTCCACAGATTGTTAGCAACCTAATAAAGCAAATGTGTAAGACCAAAGTGTCATAGTATAGGTAACAGCCAGAGGGCAGGCATACATTCAATTCTCACAGCATAAAGCAAATACACAATACTGTAATAAAATGCTGTATACTACAGGGGAAAGGGCATGCTTTCAATTTTATACTAACTGTGTAAACAGTACTGCAGAAGGGACTAAAATAAAGACACGACAACAACAACCGAGTGTTACATTACAGCCATGTATGTACAAATGGAAAAACATTCTGTACAAGCAAGCGTATGTTGTACAGTAAATGGTTTAATATGTAAACAGCATTCTTCAGTATATAAACCATGTTTTATATCTGTGTAAATAAACTATTTTCCATTCAAGTTTTAAACTGTTCACAAAACTTGCTCCTCAGTTCAGTTATATGTATAGTAACAAGTTAAGGCTTGACATTTATAACATATATGTTTATTCCAAAAAACAAGACTGCAGTGCCTTTGCAATAAACTTCATAAGCATTGTCAATGTAAAATCACTATATAGAGCATCACTGTTTGTGTCTTTCGGCTTTTCCCGGTTATGGGTCGCCACAGCGGAACTCCGGTCCGCTAATGATTGGTAGTTGATTTTTACGTGCCAAGTTACCAACCCTGACGCACAACCTTCAACGAATGTACGCCCATTCACACATGTCTCCATGCAGAAGACGCTTTAGCTGAGAATGGAACCGGACAGCATCTTACTGTGAGGCGACAACATCACTGTATAGAGTCATATTCAGCAATTGCAAAATACAACTCATGACTGGTAAAACATTTTTTATAAAGTGGTCTTCAAAAAAATTGTTAAATTTAATAGGTCATCCAATTCTAGTAGCAATGGTTGTTATCATTGTGTTAACCATATAAAACTGTGTTTTAAAACAAACAGAGGGAACTGTTAGATATATATTTATAGATTTTTAAATGCATGTATACCTGTTTGCTAGTTAGATGCATATACACTTCTGGTGCTATAATATATGTAAGAATAATATAGTCAGTTAGATGCATGCATTCCTGTTTGCTGGCATACATATATTAAAGGGGTAAACTGTTCTCAGCTAAAAATTAAATAAATAAATAAATAAAACAGCATTCATGTGTATGTAACATGCTGGTACAGCTTGAAAAAATATAGATAGGGATGCAGGTGTGAGGAAGGAACTAAGCTGAAGGCAAAAATAACTTTCTAAACTGTCATGTAATTCCCCTTAAAACAAGAACATAAAGGAGCTTATTAACAGACTGCATGAGATCATCAAAAGACTGCTTTCACACAGAACAAAAAAGACTCCCTAAATACCAAAGTAATGACTTTGAGAATTCCCAAAAGACTGCTTTCAAAAAAATGTATATCTGTGAGATGTGATCTGTTTTCTTGTGAGGTCTGCTTAGAGCTGTTTAATGGAAACATTTATGTTGTGTTTAAAGCAACGTAAAGACATTAAAGCTGTGAACTGTACATTATTGTACTTGTCTGTTATATAGACAGTTACTTCAATAGTTCTGCGTAAAAGTTTAAAAGGTTAATAGTCTACAAAGTTTATGTGCACCAGACTTTGTTTTCTACAAGGCACTAAACCATTAAGCACATCTGACAAACATCTGCATTTAATTAGGCACTAACATAGAGCTGCAGTCACCAGCTTCAGTAAGATAAGACTGACATTTCATTCAGTCATTCATTTTAAATAACTTTTCAGCTTAACTTGTTATAGAAATGCTAAATGTTTTTCCTTTTTGTATATTACATTGCTAGGGCATTGTATATAGTTTTCTTATGGTTGTAGTCATAAATACTTTGTTTGGTTATTGTTTTGTAAAAACAAATAAAAACATTAAAAAAAACTACTAAAAATGGGAAACAATGTGCCTGCCTTCTGCTGGGCAGTTTTTAATGATTACCAGGAATAAAATGAAAATAAGGAAAATTAATCTATTATAAGAAGTTTATGGTAGCAAGCTACAATAAATCAGTTAAAAGAAACAAATAGAACTGCAAATAATTAGCAAAAAGATCTTAACCTGTTACCATGATATCCGTGGGAATTTTATCCCTTGAAAGAGCTAGAAAACTTACATATGTCTATATCAGTTTTCATCTGATGAGGATAAATGGCACCCACTTCCAGCTGCCCTCCCACCACCACTTCTTATGAAGACTCCCCAGACTGTGTAACTGGTGGTCACCACTCTGGTATTACTCCTAGTACAGATTTGCCTAGCACCTTCCAATTACAGATGTAAACAGATCAGACATTTCACATACACAGCAGCTGAGATGTGGCGGACAAGATAAACAAAAGCCTAAAGAAATATTCATATAACTTGCACATAAACACAAATTATACAAAAAACAGAAAAAGGTTCTAGTAGGATCAAAAGACCATTAACATTGTACAAATATCTGTACAAAGTAATTCAAGAGTAAATGTGTGTTTTAACCATGGACAAAAAAAGTAATTGAAAACCAGCTGTCCTTCCCTGAAGACTCTTCTATGTGAAATGCTACTCTTTTCATTGGGAACTCACTACAGCATGCCCTTGCGGATTCAGCAGTTCTGTCTCTCTCTCTCTCTCTCTCTCTCTCTCTCTCTGTCTATTTCCATGGTAGAACACTGCCTGGAAACAGTTAGCCCAGCAACAAGATAGTTAAAACAGCCACAAACAGAAATCACAGTCATTTCCTTTGCTGCCTACAGATCAACAGCATCCTTTTGCTCAAATTAAAGTCCAAAATGTAAGCATTCCTTTAATCATGGACACCAGAGCTACGTGGTAGTGTCATTTGATACAATAACCCTCCCATTTTCCAAAAATTCTGTATAGAGAAATATTTCATTGAATTATCTACAAACTATGCTTGTGCCTATTCAAATGAAGCCTTGGTAAAATAATAATGCTTTCTTTAAAGAAACCCAAGACCTACCCCACTCTTTCACACACTCCTTTCTCCAATTACCACTCATACACAACTTTAGCTACAAATTCCCCTTACCTTATCTCCTCCAAACCTGCCAAACCTCAATATTTCCTCTTCAGCCTTCCTCTATAAATTCACCTCCATCTTGTTCATACTCCTCTGCAGAGCTAACACTGAAACCAATTCACTTCCCTCCCACCATGCAACACCCACAACTTTCCCCCACACTTCTACCATTAATTAATGCACAAAGCATTTGAAATAAACTTCACTATATAAACACCTTCTTTACAGCCCGCTCCCCGGATATCACAGCTCTCACTGAAACATGGGTTAAACAAACCAATCTAAATTTTCAGAATCTACTTACCTCCTACATATACCTTCAAGACATAAGACTTGGCAAAAGGCAAGGTGGGAGCAATCTCATTCTTTGTAAAAAACACCTTAACCCAACTAAAATTTCTCAGGCAAACACATCTTCACATACAGAATCCAAATGGATCCATCTAAAACTTCCCTCCTGGGAAAACAATCATCTTACAATAACATTACCTTCCTCCTCCAGCTTCTGTTGACAAATTTAAATCTCTTATTATTACTATCACCTCAGCTTTCTGCAAGTATAAAACATCCTTATTCTATGTTATTTTAACTTAAACTACCTAGGTTCTCTGAGAAATTATATTGCCAAATTCCTAGCTAATACCAACCTTATAGAATTAGTCAATGGCATTACCCTTCCAAATCTCCTAATCATTCACTCCCTCCAAGTTCTGCAAATCACAAACAAGCCTACAATTCTTTTCAAAATACCTGTTCTTCTGAGTCTATTTGAGTAGATCAAAATTACAAATTAACGAAACTTACTTTATCGAGATGAAACCATCGAACGTTGAATTTACCAAATGTTCACATCACCAGAATCCTTAACAGGGTAAGTAGCCACTTGGCCAACATAGTGAAATTTGCCATTTTCCCCACTGTACAGTGATCCTGGAGTTGGTATATATAGTTGGGGTTTATGTTGGGGGGTGCAGCACATCACCTGGGTGGGTTTAACATGCTGCAGTTTGTTTTTAACTTGAATGTTGGCCAAGTGGTACTTATCCTGTTAAAGACTCTGTTGATGTGAACACTTGGTAAATTCAACGTTTGATGGTTTCTTCTCGATAAAGTAAATTTCATTAATTTGTAATTTTGGCCTACTCAAGTAGACCCATTCTTCCATACTCATTCAGTGGCAACCTCCCATATTATCCACCAGTGACCAAAACTACCTCCCAAACAAGTTACCTTCATACCTACATCCACCACCAATAAGGAAAACATCAAAAACATCTAGCAACTATCGACTGGTCTCCTATTACAATTTTATAGCATCCCAACTCAACTGACAATGCTCTTACACATACCTTCCTTCCACTTCATGACCAACTCTTCTTTCTCACTCAGTCCATTTCCAAATACAACAAAAAATCTCCAGCAGACCACTGAACTGAAAGCTATGCTCAAACTTAGAGACAAATAAAAACTTCCGCATCACTCAGTCGGTTGGGCAGACATTTACTGTATAAATTAAACAAATCACTATCCTTTGATGTGTAGCATCCCAATCCAAATATAGATAAAAACAATCACTTTACTATCTTAGGAATTGAGCAGCTGTCAGAAAACATCAGTGATTATTTATTCCATTCCACCACAGCTGTAGATCTGCAAAGGCAATAAAACAGGCTATATTAAAAATGCAGAACCTGTAAAAGTAATTTTAAAACCTCACGAGTCATTGACACACATTGTCCTGTAGCACCCCTCAGCAGGAGTAGAAAAGGAACTGAACCTGTGATTTCAGCACTACCTCAACAGGGAATCATAGTGTCAACAAAAGTCTGTGTAATATACTCATATTGCCTGTAATTGCCTTAGATTTGTAAATTCAGAAGCCATCCATACTTAACCCACCTACAATTCTTAGTTTAATTCTTCTGTACTTTTTTCTGGTATTAACCTTTCTTCTCCTTTTTTTGTCTATCCCAATTCATCAAAAGTCTACTTATACTAGACTGCCACAAGGGTATGCCATATCCCCTACTCTGTTATCAAGAGACATAAAAAAACAGCTGGACAAAATCCATCTCTCCAGTGAATCTGCACTAGTGCAATATGAAATAATTTGCTTCTGTCCTCTGACTCTGTAACTAACTGCTAACAAAACACAGGTTCAATACCTAGGACATCTCATTTTTACAAAAACACATCACAGTCTTCCTTCTTGTATTTCGGCTATTCAGTTTGCATCACACCCCATAACCTTGAAACAGCTCTGTGCTTTCCTTGGATTAGCAGGTTATTGTAGACAAAGGATTTCTAATTTGGCAGAAGTAGTAAAGTAATTTTTAGAACTCCTTAAAAAAGACATCCCAAAACCACTGAGGAAGTGGTCGATCATCTGAAAACTCTCCTTTCTTAACCCTCCTGTCCCTGGCTTTCCTCATTATTGAAATTAGTTTTTCTTGTTCTGTTGTTGGTCTACCACATTAGCGTTAGACTTATTAATCCAGCACAGAAATAATGTTTTTAGATCAGTTGTATATTTTAGCATTTATAGCAGCAGCTCTACCTCGCTGCCTTAGCTGGTAACAATTGCTGCTGGGACAGTAGTTATGGAGTTTCACTTATACTTGGACACAAAACTTTTGCTGCAGTTCCACATTCAGTGTAAACCTTGTTATAAAAGACACTCAATATTTATCAGCATCTTGACTTTCTAAATATGAACTTCACTATTAAATTAACCCTGTTTGAAAGTTATTAGGTGTCCACCTTTTAACCCTATGTCTTTAATTCTAACAGGCTGAGAACATACCTAATGACTGTGTGCTTATTGTTAACCATGTGCTTCTTCCTATATCTGACCAGACAGATGACCAGAACTCATCTTGTTTGTAGATGGAGCCTGTATTTACAGAGAAAGTAGTTCACATATAGCAATATTTTCTGTTTGTACTATGGATCAAATCCCGCTTGCATCACAATTGAATGAAAATGTGTCAGATCATGCTGCAGAACTGATAGCTATCACTGAAGTTTACAAACTATCAAAGAATACTAAACTAAAAATAACAGACAAGTACTACAGACCAATGTACAAAAAACATTAAAACAACATTGAGCAAACCGAAGCGTGAGAAGTAAAATAAAGCTTAAAAAGTGAAATTTATTGAGTGCTTTTGTCCTATATACAAGCAAGGATTTCATCAGAATCACTACCAAAGAATAAAATGGTTATTTTCACAGACTCACATTATGAGTGTGGTTTAGTTCATGTGTTTGGGACACTGTAGAGGGAAAAAGGATCGTTTATATCATCAGGTTCTGTCAAAAATGCATTTTTGTAGGTTGGCTGTTGTACTACCAAAGCAAACATCAGTGATTAAATGTTCCACCCACAATTCTGATGACTACTACATTTCAAAGGAATTTTCTTTTTCAGATATGGTGGCTAAACAGACTGCACTTTATAATCCTATTCAGGTTTTCTTTCTCCAGCCATTTCAAGCTAAAATGTTGCTGTATCATTACAAAAAGTGTTGTCTTTCCATGAACGGGCTGGAGATTCTGGAAAGGTAAGGTGGCTATGTGATAGCTACTGCGATTCGCCATACTCATCATGACACCATCTGGCTGCACCACCTTCATTCTTACCACAACTGGATTGGCTGTATCATTTTCTCTCCCTTCTGGAAAAAAGAGAAAAAAGTTTTTATGTCCCATCTAAAGTCATCAAGCATAAAGTTAATACATGACACGTATGCATTCGGTGCAGTGTTTCAAAGACTGATCCAGTCCCCACACAAACATTACAAAAAACATGGAGATCTTTTTATTATATCCAAATTAATTTCTACAAGTTGCCACAATGTCAAACTTTTCATTGATGTGTTTTCTTTATGGGTAGAAGCCTTCCTCAACAAGCAAAACAATGCCATTACTGTAGCCAAGAAGTTATTGAAAGTTTTTTTTTTCCCCAGGTATTGGTGTTCCATGTTGCATATAGTCAGATAGAGGTATTTACTTCACTAGCAGAACAATTCAACAATTGCGTAAAGCCACGGTTCTCAATGACCTCAATCATCTGGGATAGTAAAGGAATGAATCAAACTATTAAAACTAGATTAGTGAAGATGCGTGCAGAGATAGGTCTGAAATGGCCAGATGCATTACATTCAGTAGTATTTTGCATTTGTAATGCATCTAGCAGTTCTAAGAAACGATTTCTCCGATAAAATTCTCATGTAACTCCCTGTAAGTTTACCAACTACATCAGTGCCACATAACTTACAAAATATAGAGGAAGCCATTTTTCTATATTGTAAACATCCCATTTCTGGTTTGCTACAAATCCACTCCCAAATAGATAGAGGTCAAGAAGAGGCTGACCTTTCCATCTATTTCCTATAAGATGTTGTCAGTCTGATCTCTGGTTCTACTCCTTCTAAAACCATTTGGTACAGCTCAGAGTTCTTGGTTCCCCATATTGCCAGAATCTGACTTGAAGGATCTCGAGAATTGCATTGTTGACATGTCTGACAAAGTGCAATTGTTTGATGATTGAAGCACTCTTTAGCATTTCCCTGTTTTGTGATAGGACTATAACTCGACCTTTTGCAATCCAGTGGCCACTGCTGTGTTTTCCAAATCTACTGGCAAATATCAAGCAACACTGCAACATCATCATTTTGCATGACTTTAGACAATTCATTTGAAACACAAACACTTTTTTCAGCCTTCTTTTCAACAAGGCTTTCTGGTGCCTACAATATTTAACATAATTCTTCAGAATGTCTAGTGCTAGATCAGAGAACATACATTCATAGTAGAATCTCTGCTTACTCACAGACATTATCTAAGTCATGTACAGTGTTATGTTCAACAAAGTCTGGCTAATCTGAGGATCATGCTACTCAACGCTAGAAGTCTCTATCTCAAAATGCACTCGCTTGAAGCGCTCCTTATAATGGAGAAAATCGACATTTGTGCTGTAACAGAGACCTGGTTCAAGGCAGCAGAAAGCACCCCTGCACTACCAGGCTATAACTCATTCCATACCTTTCTGCCCCAGAACTTGGACTGAAGCTCCAAAGGTGGTGGTGTTTCCATATTCATAAAGGATGCGCACACCTCCAGACTGATAGCCCAACATGACACATCAGAGATACCTCAGGTGCAGCTAACATTGGGTAAGACAGCGATTCAGGTCGTTGCCTGCTATAGGTCCCCAACCATGACCCAAGACTCACACTCCACTTTCCTAAGCACCCTGGAGAATATTAGGGTCCAACCTAATACTCTCATACTGGGTGAATTCAACTACCCCTCCATTAACTGGGAAAGCTACTCATGTACCAATACACTTGCCCAACGTTTCCTGGAATTCATTAATTCCAATGCCCTGGACCAGCTAATTCTTACCCCCACTAGAGGTAGCAACATCCTTGACCTAGTCATTTCTAACATGGGTGACCATTGCTATGTACCAATAGTCAACTCCTCCCTGGTTAGATCCAACCACAAACTAATCACCTTGGAAATCCACATCCCCCCCACCCCCCGCAAAGGTAACCACCATGAAAAACATCTCCTAAGATAACTTTGGACTCCTAAAAACAGAGGTGGCTAACATCACGACACCCATGCAATTGGAGAACAGCTGCATGACCACTGAATCATACACTAATGCCCTGTATGAACATGTACACAAATGAATGGATCTCGCCATACCCAATAGAACCAAGATGCTCTCCTCTAAAAAAAGGAAGCCAAGCTGGTGGTCCCCTGCCATAAACAAATTCTACAACAGAAGGAGGAAACTGATGAGAAATAAGGTGAAGTCCTAAGACTGGAAAAACTCCCATATCAGCCTCAACAAAAAGTTGAGATTCCTCATCAAATCCTCTAAAGCTAGCTATGAAAACAGAATTGCAGCAGATAGTAAAGACAACCACAAGGCCTTCTATAGTTATGTAAAGAATCTCCATAGCAATACCCAGATTTGCTCGGAGCTGTTGCACAATGGCACCTCCTATACTGAGCCGACAGATATTGCCAATATATTGGCCGACAGATTCAGTGCCAAATTAACCCCTCTCTCCCCCACCAAAGGACGAATCACAATATCAGTAGATTGCCAGGCACCCAGCATTACTGCTGCACAGGTTAAAACGGCACTGCCCAAGGCCAAGATTGCAGCTTCTATGGGACCTGACAATACCCCTGGCTGTGATCTACATGAACTACAGAGTGAACTGGCACCTCACCTGTGTGCCCTGTTAAATCACAGCCTCAACTTAGGCTTTGTCCCTACCAAATGGCACACTGCTACAGTCATCCCTCTCCACAAAGGTGGAGTGACTATAGGTCCTGGGAGCTATCGCCCCATTAGCCTGACAAGTCTGATATGCAAAGCTATGGAACACATCATCATGGACCTAATAAACAAACTTGTAGGGAACCTCCAAACTCTGGATCCCACACAGTTTGATTTTGTGAAGTGAAGATCATGCCTGCTCAACCTCGTTGACTTCTTTGAGTCAGTCACCAGAGCTGTGGATGAAGGCAAGGTGGTTCATACAGCCTACCTTGATCTGGCAAAGGCCTTTGATACCATTCCCCACTCAGGAATCATAGAAAAACTTACTAAGCTAGGCATCAACCCCTATATCACTAGGTGGGTTGCAAATTGGCTCACAGACAGAACCCACAGTGTGAAAGTAGCTGACTCCAAGTCAGACTGTTGACCAGTCATGAGTCGAGTCCCACAGGGTTCGGTCCTGGCTCCTCTCCTGTTTGGTATCTCTTTCTCTGAAGTCCAGGCCAACACGAAGGGACTCTGCCTGACAAAGTTCACAGATGATTACAAGTTGGGAGCCACAATTAACTCTCCAAGTGATGTTGACATCCTACAGAAAGGCCTTACTGAGACCAATGACTGGTGTCAGAACCATGACCTTAAGCTCAATGCCAAAAAATGTGTCATCATCCCCTTTGGGAAAAACTCAGTTCCCACGAATTACCACATCGATGGTAGTCCACTGAACACAAAAGGTGTCATAAGAGATCTGGGAACACAGGTTGACAGCAACCTCTCTTTTGACCACCACATTGCCACTGTGGTCAGAAAGTCCTTTTATGTGGCACATCTCATTACTAAGGGTTTTGCATCCAGGAAGAAAGAGGTCATTGTCTCCCTCTACTCTTCCCTCATTAGGCCAGTCATCAAGTACAATGCCCCATTTGGCATGTACCTCACAAGACACTTACA
Organism: Protopterus annectens; assembly: GCF_019279795.1. Lineage (NCBI taxonomy): Eukaryota > Metazoa > Chordata > Ceratodontiformes > Protopteridae > Protopterus > Protopterus annectens. The sequence goes on from NC_056745.1 coordinate 1,347,115,119, forward strand.
ACAACTGGAGAGGCCGCAAAAATACCTCACAAAGAGGACCGTAGGCCTTAAACACTTGTTCTATATGGACAGACTCAGAAAACTCCAACTATTCTTTGTCTCATATTGCCTACTTAGAGGCAATCTCTGCTTGATTTACAAAGCCATGTCTGACCCAGCTCTGTTAGAAATGCTACATCTAAAGAAATCCCAATCCCTCCACACTACATGCTCCAGAGACCTCAACCTCATTACTACAAAGCACAAAACAAGCTGGAGGGACAGATTCATAACCCACAGACTGCCCATGCTATGGAATAGACTTCCCATACATGTCAAATGGAGTGTCTCACTGGCCCTCTTCAAGAGAAATCTTGATGAGTGGATAGGAAATAGAAAATTCACCCTGGGGATCACTCCAGTGGCTCTACTTGACAGAGGCACTGTGAACTAAGGTCAGGTGGCACGATGCCAGGGTAATCCTATGGGCTAGGCTTGAAAAGGCTCCAGGGCCATTAGTCTAGTACACACCCATGAACCTATGAACCTATGAAACTACCGTGTTTCCATATTTTATACATTTAGATATACAATTCTGTTTTACATGTGACCTTTCAACAAAGATAAAACATTTCTTTGTGTTTCATTTCACTTGATTTTTTTTATAGAAGGTCCATTACTTTTTCCCATATAGGTCAACCTGGATATTTTTTATTTATTTATTTGACATTTGTTGACCGTATTTGTCTAGCTGGGCTGAAGCCCTTTTTTAGTGGAGACCCAGGGAGAAAAGCTCCACAAATACAAAGGCACTCTAATGCATGACTACAAAGACATAATGCATAGATATTTAGAACAAGATTAAAAAAATTATCAAAGTTACAAATTAGAGATAAGATATGTGATTGCTAACAGCTTCTAAAAATTAGTAATGTACAGCCTATTACAATACAGAGTAAATGTTACACAAATAGAAAACGAAATACATTTTTTATCTTCAGTTCACCTGAAAAGTAGCAGTGGGAAAGTACTAGCTAGATAAAAATTTGAGTTTATGCCTATATTGAAATTCAGGTACAAGGTAGAGAGACTAGAAGAAGCAGGAGTTGTACTAAGAAATTAGGTGAAAGAGAAAGGAAGTAGTGTGATACAGGTGAGGGGGGGGGACTGGTTGGCCAAAGGAAAGTAAGATCATTCTGGGGGATGATTATACCGACATAGTCTTATGTTGCTTGGGTGTTTTTTTAATGCAAGTCTAAACTGATGTTTGGGCTTAATATTTCGAATGTGAAGTGGAAGTTTATTCCAGTTTTCAGCTGGTGAATGGCTGTAAAGGTTTTTACCAAAGTTGACCTTTGGCTTGTATATGGTAAGGAGATGTTATTCTGAGCTCCAAAGTGTCCTGGGTGGGGAGTAGGAGGAGATAATAGTGGAAATGCTGAAACAGAAAGATGGTAGGTGCAGTATGGAGTGAATTATCTGAAGCTGAGAGAGGAGGGGGTTATGGGGAAGCTCTAAACAGTTTAGTTTCCTGAGTGCTAAGCAGTGGTGAGAGAAGTATGGGAGTTCAGCAGCAAATATGGCAACCTTGTTGTAGGTGGTTTCTAATTTAGAGAGAAGTGTGGTCTGTAAGTTGGTGAGTATTTGAGAGCCGTAGAGAAGCATTGGTAGTAGATATGCATGGAATAGGGCTGTCTTGGCCTTACTAGACAAAAAGTTTTTGTTCCTGTAGAGGAGTCCAAGTTTTTGGTGGGTTTAATTTTACTGAGAACATATAAGTCTAATTTTAGCTGGTCATCAATAATGACCCTGAGCAGTTTGATGTGAGTTTCTACCTTGATGGGTGTGTTTTTTTGGGAGGAGATAGAGAAAATAGGTTTTAGATGATGTATTGTTTTGGGGACAAAAAGCAAGAGTTTGGTCTTCTTTGGGTTTAAGATTAGCTGGTGTTGGTTGAGCCATTTTTCGATAGAGAAAAAGGAGTTATGAGTTGTAGTCTGTAGGTCAGGGAGGGTCTCGGCTATGGTAATGACTGTGGAGTCATCAGCATACTGTACCAGCAAAGACTGAGGAGTGAAGGCAGATAATTGATTGGTAAAAATGTTAAAGAGTAATGGGCCCGGTATTGAATATTGGGGTACTCCCATGTTTATAGGGAGTTCTGCGGAGATAGCTGAAAGCCATTTTACAGATTGGAAGCATTTGCTGAGGTAGCTAGAGTACCAAGAGATAGTAGAGGTAGATAGGTTGAGTTCAGAGAGTTTATTTAAGAAGAGAGGGTAAGAGACAGAGTCAAAAGCTTTTGAGAGATCAAGAAAGACACAAGAGACTAGTTTGTTCTGGTCTCTAGCTTGTGACATGGTGTTGATAAAGGAGATGATGACAGTGGAGGTACTGTGACTAGGGCGGAAGCCATGTTGGGTGGGGGTAATTAGGTTCTCTTGTATGAGGTAATGTAGGATTTGTTTGTGTACACATTTTTCCAGGATCTTTGAAAGGGGTAATAGAATTGCACTAGGCCTAAAGTTGGAAAGTTTGGTGGAACTGCCACCATTATGGGTGGATATGGTGTAGAATTTTTTCCAGATTGGTGGGACTTTGGCCTCAGTGATGGATTGATTAATGAGAATGGGGATGGGTAGGGCTATGGAGTTGGCTGCTTTCTGGAGAAATAGTGGATGGAGATCATCACCTGAGGAGGAGAATGGCTTATGTTTAAGAAGTAGGGATTTAATGTAGTTGATGAATACAGTTTTCAGGAAAAAGGCTGAGGAGGTGTTGCAGGTTTTGGGAGGGTTGGTAGGTGGGGTTGAGTCAGTGGTGGAGGTTGGTTGGTTGGTTAGTTTTCTAATGGAGTCTAAAAAGTAGGAGTTAAAGTTAGTAGCAGTTTGGAGAGGAGTGTTTGTAGGACTAGGTTGGGGAGAGAAGGGGTTTCCTGGATGAATGATTTGGTTAATAGTATGCCAAAATTTCTTTAGGTTGTTTAAGTGTGTTTCAGGAGGGTTAGTGTAATAGATTTTCTTATCATTGGTGACGGCTTTCTAAGTAGGTGTTTATACTGTTGGAGATGGGAGGGAGTTTGTTTTTTGTCCAGAGCTTACAGGTTTTATCCCTCTGTGCCATTAGCATGTGATTGACATTTGTTAGCCAGGGGGATAAGGTTGACTTTATTCTAATATTTCGTATTTAGGGAGTTGAGTATGCTAAGGAATATTCTGTTAAATTCCATAACTGCCTCATCAAGGGGTATGTGGATAAAGAATGACCAGTAGATAGCTGACAGCTGGCTGTTTAGTTTAATAGAGTCAAACTTGTTTAATGTGTGACATGCTTTAATCTTGTGTGGTTTGTACATGTGGCAAGAATTGCAGAGGACTTTAACTGGGCAGTGGTCACTAAGGGTATCTGCTAGGGTTTCAGGGAAATCATACTTATGGGGGGGTGTTAACAGGATCCAGTCAAGAAGAGATGAATGAGTTACGTATTTAGAGGTGTAAGTAGGTGCGGATATTAGGAGTATAGTTTCATTTGGGAGGTCAGTGCAGAATGAGGAAAGGATACCTTCCAGTACTGTAATGTTGTCACCAGGCTGAATGTAGATTACAGCTATGTTAAGTGAGGTATGAGTATTCAATTTACAGTTTGCAACAAGAACTTCTGCAGATGAGACTGGGGAGGAGGGGATAGTTACAGGGGTTAGGGTAAAATGGTCAGAGAACATGGTAGCAACACCGCCTCCTTTTTATATGGGTTCTGTCTAGTCTTAGGATGTTCTAGCCAGGGGGGAGGATGTCTTTGTCTGGAATATGGGGTTTTAGCCAAATTTCACAGAGGGCTATGATGTCTGCGGAGTGTACAGGTATCCAGGAGCAGTTTTGTTCAGTATGCTTTTTATGTTAATTGAATATATAGATATCTGTTTTGGTGGGATATAGTGGTGGGAAGAGGTGGGCTGTGTGGTGGTGTTAATATGTGGGGAAGGAGGGCTGGGCCAGAGTTAGGGTGTATGTCACCTGCATGTAGCAGGGAGTGGAGACTGGCAATTGGATGTGATGTAAGGATGTCTAGTAGATGGTATTTATGTTTACCTTTTTTGGAAAGTTGGCTTGGAAGTACCTAATTTCTTGTTTACAGGGAATTTTATTGACTGAGTGGTTGGGATGCGCTTGTGGGTGAATAGAGGAGCTGTGTGAAAACTGGTGGATTTGTAGAGGTAGGTGACTTGTAGTTGGGTTTGAGGGGAAAGCTGTATGAGGTGAGGCTGGATAGGATAAATAGGGTAGAAGCATGTAGTAGTGCTAGGAGGAGGGGGTGGTTAGTCATGGTGGAGTGAATTAAGGATGAGGGAGTATTGTGTGTGTGGATGAGATGAAGGCAGGATAAGTAATAGGAGCAGAGGGAGTTAGAGTGAGTCTGCTAGTGAGGGTGGGGGTGGAGTGTGGAGTGCTAAGGTTGGTGGGTTGCGGGGATGAGAGTGGAAACTGAAGATGCTGCAATGACTGGCCTGGCTGAACAAGGTAAGTGGATGGTTTAGAAAAACAATCTGTAATATTTATGCAGGAGGATATGTTAGTCTGAAAACCTGGGGGTTACTGAAGGGGGAATTGGGAGAGTGATATCGGAGAGGTCTGGTGCCTAGTTCCTATCTCCCTAGTCAGAGCAGGCACTAGTAGGCAAGTGTGGTATCCCCAATTAGAGTAGAACAAAAATAATTCTTCACTACATAATGTTCCTTATTGATGTATGACCAGTTGTACCCTCCCATTACTTTAATGCAAAAGGAACCACTCATCCTCAAGTTTACAATTAGTTTCTGTCTCTTAATTTAAATTCTGATAATATATTATATTTTAGCTCATGGACCAACCACTCAATATTTTTCTCCTATGTCTCATTCCTGGTCAGCATTTGGATAGCTTTTCCCATATTGAAAGTTTTATCTAGTCAAAGCAGATGTGAAGTGTTTGCTATGTGTCAGTAGGTAATAAAGCCCTTATCTGTTGGATGTAGATATCAGAAGGTGTTAGATCTAAATAGAGGAAGGTTTAGTCATTCTGTATCCGAGTCCATTCCAACAGGTTACTTTTTCAGTTTGCTTGTGTGTGAATCTGAGAACATTCCATCTCTGAATAGATTGTGTCCCTGGTTTGTTCATGCTGGTTGTAGCAATGCTTTGATCCCTCTGGGCTCTAATTTATATCAGCAGCCTATTTATTTCATGAACCTGTGACAGTAACTTCATCATGCTGTTTTTTTTGAACAAAGCTTCAATCACTTCTTTTGACCTCTTTATCTACCTGAAGGTTGCCATCTACTCCTAAGTCTCTCATTCAACAGTAAGCCTCTCAGCTATCTCAGAACATGAAACATTAGTCTGACTTTTAGATACTTTGCTAAACTGCAATCAGACTTTGTCAAGCAAACCGTCTGGAACACTTTCTAGAACACTTTTTCACTCCTAGTTTTAGTAGTGTCTTGGCTAAATGTCCTCCAGTTTGTATAAATACTACCTTTAGTGCTCCCTCAAAATATGGTTTAGGCTTAGTGAGACTAACCCACTTAACGAGAGTAAGTAACTAAATAAGGAAGCACATATGTAAGTAAATAAGTAAATAAGGAAGCACATATGTTAGTAAATAAGTAAGGAAGGAAGCACATACATAAGTAAATAAGTAAGTAAGGAAGCACATATGTACGTAAATAAGTAACTAAGTAAGCACATATGTAAGTAAATAAGTAAAGAAGGAAGCACATACGTAAATAAATAAGTAAGGAAGCACATACATAAGTAAGGAAGGAAGCATATATGTATGTTAGTAAATAAGTAAGGAAGGAAGCACATACATAAGCAAATAAGTAAGTAAGAAAGCACATATGTTAGTAAATAAGTAAGGAAGGAAGCACATATGTAAGTAAATAAGTAAGTAAGGAAGCACATACATAAGTAAATAAGTAAGGAAGGAAGCATATATGTATGTTAGTAAATAAGTAAGGAAGGAAGCACATACATAAGTAAATAAGTAAGTAAGAAAGTACATATGTTAGTAAATAAGTAAGGTAGGAAGCACATATGTAAGTAAATAAGTAAGTAAGGAAGCACATATATAAGTAAATAAGTAAGTAAGGAAGCACATATGTAAGTAAATAAGTAAGTAAGGAAGCACATGCATAAGTAAATAAGTAAGGAGGGAAGAATACATGTATGTTCATAGGTTCATAGGTAGATACTAGGCTATCTGCCCTAGGGCATTTATAAGTCTAGCCAGAGTGTGTTTGGCTTCCGCCTCCCTATTAGATTAACCTACTGTGCCTCTGTCTAGCAGAAGTATTAATGAAGTGTTAATAAATAAGTCTAGCAGAAGTGTAAATGAAGTGTTAATAAATAAGTAAGGAAGGAAGCACATACGTAAGTAAATAAGTAAGGAAGCACATATGTAAGTAAATAAGTAACTAAGTAAGCACATCCGTAAGTAAATAAGTAAAGAAGGAAGCACATACGTAAATAAATAAGTAAGGAAGCACATATATAAGTAAATAAGTAAGTAAGGAAGCACATACGTAAGTAAATAAGTAAAGAAGGAAGCACATATGTAAATAAACAAGTAAGGAAGGAAGCATACATGTATGTTAATAAATAAGTAAGGAAGGAAGCACATAAGTAAGTAAATAAGTAAGGAAGCACATATGTAAGTAAATAAGTAACTAAGCAAGCACATACGTAAGTAAATAAGTAAAGAAGGAAGCACATATGCAAATAAACAAGTAAGGAAGGAAGCATACATGTATGTTAATAAATAAGTAAGGAAGGAAGCACATACGTAAGTAAATAAGTAAGGAAGCACATATGTACGTAAATAAGTAACTAAGTAAGCACATACGTAAGTAAATAAGTAAAGAAGGAAGCACATACGTAAATAAGTAAGTAAGGAAGCACATACATAAGTAAGGAAGGAAGCATATATGTATGTTAGTAAATAAGTAAGGAAGGAAGCACATACATAAGTAAATAAGTAAGTAAGGAAGCGCATATGTAAGTAAATAAGTAAATAAGGAAGCACATATATAAGTAAATAAGTAAGTAAGGAAGCACATACGTAAGTAAATAAGTAAGTAAGGAAGCACATACATAAGTAAATAAGTAAGTAAGGAAGCACATACGTAAGTAAATAAGTAAGTAAGGAAGCACATATGTAAGTAAATAAGTAAATAAGGAAGCACATACGTAAGTAAATAAGTAAGTAAGGAAGCACATACATAAGTAAATAAGTAAGTAAGGAAGCACATACATAAGTAAATAAGTAACTAAGTAAGCACATACATAAGTAAATAAGTAAAGAAGGAAGCACATACGTAAATAAATAAGTAAGGAAGCACATATGTTAGTAAATAAGTAAGTAAGGAAGCACATATGTTAGTAAATAAGTAAGTAAGGAAGCACATACATAAGTAAATAAGTAAGTAAGGAAGCACATACATAAGTAAATAAGTAAAGAAGGAAGCACATACGTAAGTAAATAAGTAAAGAAGGAAGCACATACATAAATAAATAAGTAAGGAAGCACATATGTTAGTAAATAAGTAAGAAAGGAAGCACATATGTAAGTAAATAAGTAAGTAAGGAAGCACATATGTAAGTAAATAATTATGTAAGTAAGTACAGCATTCTTCTCATCCCAAGAGTCTTAGCTATAATTTCACACAGATTGCAGACAGGGCAATACAGAGCTTATCTGAAACAATCCTGTGTTGGTTTGCAATTGATTGATCTTTGCTGTTAAAAGAAAGTGCGACTGTGAGCAATAGAGAGCAGAAGCTACTGCATGCATTCGCAGATGATGTAAATGAATTCAGGCTATTATATAACTTTCACAACTGGTACAGTCAAAGCAACAACTTTATTTTACTTAATTTAATATTTAGTTGTATATTGTTTGCATGATTTTTCTCACAGAAGTTGATTTAAAATATCTGTGAATTCTGTGGTAATTGATTTTGATTATCATTCATTTGCAACTAAAAATGGATTCCTTAAGTGAGTAAACCATTTATGATTTGATAAAGCACAAGTATATTGTACAGTGTACTAAATGCTATGTATAGTTAAAGGTAACTCTTGATAACACTGGTGATCTGTGTTTCTTCATGTCAAAAGTTGGATGATTTGCTTACCATTATTAGTAGTAAATCTAGACTTACTGATGGTGATTACATTTGTATATTTGGCACAGCTTGGAAAGCTGTTGTTACATATATTATTGACTGGACTGATGATATGTGTAATTTTTGGCAAAGAGCAAATAGAACACATTTAGGAAAGTGTTTATTGCCATTAAATGTCGCTCAATCCCTATTGAGTAAAATAATGCCACTGAAACTGGAATTACGGATAAAAGTATTCAGCAATCTGAAGATTCAGAGCATATAGAAAACATTTAAAAAAAAGAAAGAAAGGATGACATTCGCAACAAATAACAAGGAAGAAAGGGAAACTGATTAATGTCCATAAAGCAAAGAATATATATATATATATATATATATATATATATATATATATATATATATAAAGGACACTGCTTAGTTATGTAACACTCAGATTACAGGCAATGATATTTTTCTACCAGAACAACTTCAGTCTACAGAAAAAGGCATCATTTCTCCGAAAGAGAAGGTAGAAAAAAAAGAGTCAGGAGGCAGGTGAAAAGGAAAAAATATCAAAACTGTAAGAGGAAGAACATTACTGTAAAAAACACAGAGAAGAAAGACAGAAGTTGACAACATGGCTCAAGCAGCTGTGGATGTACAAAGCCAGCTGAATGAGAATAATTTGCTTGCAAATGTAATAAGCAATGGAAACAGTGGGATTAATAAGATTAATTGTGATGAAAATCTTTCCTAACAACTGATAGAGCAGATATTACTGAATTAGAAGTTGAATATTCTTCAGATGTGGTCAGAAAAGATATTCTTGTAATTGGAGATTGTTTATTAGAGGAACTGATACTTACATTTGCAGAGAAGACAATGACCATTGAATAGTGTTATGCTTGCCAGCAGCAAAAATAGACGATGTGAAAAAGGCTTTAGAATGCCTTAATGTAAGGAAGTATGGATCTGTTTTTATTTATATCGGTATAAATGATCTAATCCACAAAGGACTCTCTGTTAGTAAGGAACTTACAGCCCCCTTAGATGGCATAGCTTATACAGGTGTTAGGATGCATTTTTCTCAAATCACTTATAGAAAGGAGTTGGGTCACCATGAATGAAAATATATTTTGGGTAAATACCTGCATGAAAAAAGTCCCATTTTAAAAAATGGAAATGTGAAGAACCCAATTTTGGGCACATGACACAGGATGACACATACTTGCCAAGATCAGAGACAAGAAGTTTTGCAGCAGATATTTTGTAATATTTGACAAATACAAAGGAGGATATTTGCCTGGTCAAAATTGTAATGGTTCACAGATGGGAACATTTGATACATCTCTGATGGTTGTTAATCTTAGGACCATTAATAATAATGTTTTTATTGGAAAATTTGCTACATTACCAAAAGATTGTTGTGGTTATTCTTTGTGTAACATGGTTAAAGAACAATGACTAGAAGCCAGTTCTGTCAGGTTATAAATGTTTTTACTGTAACATACATTTTAACAAAAAATCGGGTAGCAGTGTTATATAGGGATTAAAGTTTGTTATGAGTTGTGTGATTATTACATGTTCAATGATAACAACAATACTGTAGATTGTGTAACTGTGACAATAAAGATAACCTCGGAACATATAACAACTATTGGTGTGTTTAGACCACCAAAGTCAAAGCTGATGACCTAGACAAATTCATACTTTTCTTGCATGAAACACAGGAAGGAAGAATAATAGTGTCTGGAGACTTAAATTTACCAGAAACAGACTGGAACAATATGTATGTTCAGGAACAGCAATTGCTTTAGATTGTAAAAAATGCCTGCCAGGAACCTGAACATACTAGACATTGTTTATGTTCCTAAATAAATTGCTATTACTTAATGTCTGATGTACAGTGATCATAGGGTTATAAAGGTTAATTTGTTGCTAGATAATTCTGCCAAACTGAAATCTAAACCAATGCACAGAAGATTAATTTTACATTATATGGAAGCAAAACAGTCAGTATGTAAAACTATTGGACATGGCAAATATAATACAGCAATTGGACAGGTGAAATTCAAGGTTACAGTCAGGGTGTCCCACAGGGTTCTATCCTATGCCCATACTTGTTTAGATTGTATCTTTCAGATCTATCATTTTCATCTGTGGTGTTTGCAGATGACTCAACAATGGGATGAGACATGGAAGGAGTAAGGGCATTCAAATGATAAACTGTGTGTACATTCTAAAATTTATCCTCAGACATAGCAGATGGTAGATACATTTACAAAATTTTATGCAAAACAGTTTTGCTCTATGAAGGGTTGATAAATTGCCCTAGTGACATTTACACAACTTCAGATACTGAAATCAAATTGCATTATACTGAAAAAGCACTAAGCAAACTGGATCCAAACAAAGCACAGGGAGGAGACAGAACTGGCAATAATGACCTGAGTACTGACAGTACCATTACATCTGTTATTTACTAGTTTGTATAAATATAGGGAGATTCCTCATGATTGGGGACAAGAACTTGTTAAACCTGTCTTTAAGGGAAAGGGACATAGGACAAACCCAGAGTCATACAGACCATAAGTTTACTTTCATGCTGTGGACAAATAATGGAGGCTATTGGATAAATTGTCATAACTGGAAAGGCTGGGACCTGAAACCATAGATCAGCATGAATATCATGAAAATAATCTATTACTACTTGTAACATTATGTTCTATACCAATATATGAAAAACCACCGGTACACGACCAGGAACCTGCGTAAGGATCGTAGCTGGAACAGCAACACTTGAATGTACAATTTAATCCACCACAAAATCCACCAACGAATAAAATGAAGTGACTTCTTTATTGCACGATACACAGAAATAAATGAGAATCAAACACTAGTTTAGCGCTTTCATCTGCCATGCGCAGACTTCATCAGAACTAGTGCCTCCACCATTACAACATATTTAAATCAAACTTGGCGCCAAAACTCTGACAACTTTCTTAAAGATACAATGTATCATAACTTCTCTACGTATACTTAATTAAAATACTTTAATAAAATACTTTAATAAATATATGGTGCTATGTATAATAACCCTAATTAAAATATGTTAAAAAACTTTTTAAAAAATGTTGAAGCTCTTTTTTAATTAAATTATAATGTTATTATAAGTACATATATTAACTTCATTAATACCTAGTGACAACTATACCACTAATTTATTCAATGGAATCTATTTTAACTAATATTGAGGCTTAGTATTACTAAGAGTCCATGGTCAAAAATGGTTTAATACTAATATATTCATTAATACCTGGACTCCTAGTAGCATCTGTCAGCATCTGCCATTTACTTTCCCTACAAGCTAATCTTGTTTTCCAATCCCCCCATATAGTAAATCCGGCTCTTGATCTATGATGAGAAATAAGAAAATATGTTGTTCCCCATATTCCTTAATATGCCTATATAGGGCATTTTTGCAATCTTTAACCTGTATCCTATAATAATGTTCGTAAATGCGTTTCTTTAACTGCCTCTCTGTTTTGCCTATATAATAGGCTGAACATACCTCACACAGGGCTAGATAAACTATATGTTTGGAATTGCACCACCTCTACTTCTAATCAATGTATGATTTACATCCCCCAAAGTAACCTTGGTACTCTCATTAATATATCTACATTGATTACATCTTCCACACTTCTTCGTTTTAATATTTCCTAGCTTCTTACATGTCTTGTTGTTATTTACTTTTTCTAATAATCTTTTAATATTAGGTCCAGTCTTATATACTATCATCGGTTGCATTCCTAAAATTGTTTTATTTGACTCTAATATTGTTATCATGTCGCAATATTTATTTAAAATGTCCTTGATCATATTACTATATGGTGTGTAGGTAATAACACATACTCTACCCATGTAACACTGGTTGACACTATTTTTCTCCATTATGATTAAAGTATTACCCAATAAAGGCTTGTATTTATGAACCCATTGTGTTGTGACATATTTAATAGTGTCATCTAACATTCCTAATGGATATCCTCTATTCATAAATAAATTATATATTAACTTCATTTCATTTTCCATCAGTTCCTTACTCGAAGACATCCTAGCACCCCAAATGCATTGTCCTTTGACTATATTTTTAAATATATGTGGTGGGTGTTTGCTAGTATAATATAAATAATCGTTAGAAAAAGTATTTTTCCTATAGACTCTAGAAGAAAACCCATCCTTGGTTAAACTGATGTATGTATCCAAATATGCAATTCCATGATTGCTAATTTTATATTAGAATTTGAGGAATTGTGTCGTTCCATTAATATATTCCAAAAAATTCTTTAAATTTTCATTTGATCCATTCCATAAAATAAAAATGTCGTCAAGAAATCTTGCGTAAAAGACTATATAAGGATAATATTCACTGTTAAATATAAACTCATTTTCCCAATCAGACATGACTAGGTTGGCAAATATAGGGGCACATGATGCGCCCATAGCTACTCCTTTGCTCTGTCTAAAATATTCACCTTCAAAGGTTATATAATTATGATCAAATACCAAACCAATCATGTCTAATATTAATAAAATTTTGTCCCAACTTAACTGTGAAAATTTTCTTAAACTATTTCCAAACCTTTCGAGTCCTTCATCTTTAGGTATGCTAGAAAAAAGGTCACATACATCTATAGTAACTAAAATTAATTTATCTGACCACATTTCTGGTCTCGATTTTCCCCAAAAATCCCAGGAATCCTTCATTAGATGGGGTATATTCTGATATATATGCTTAGTCCATCTATCTATAGTTAATCCTATATTATACGTTTTGGATCTAGATCCCGAGATTATAGGTCTGAATGGAGGTTTCTCAATAGACTTATGTACCTTTGGTATACCTACTATACGTGCCATTACTGGATACTCAAACTTCAAAAATTCATATAATTCCTGGGTTATTCTATTGTCAATCACATATTCCTCTAAAGTTAAATCGATTCTCCTATGTCCTATATTAATTTGATTGATCGAGACTGTCTCATAATTTCCTGATTCATATAATATATTATAAATTTCTGCATTATATGCTAGGTAGGTAAATAATACAACACCCCCACCTTTGTCTGGTTTCATGATTCTTATGTCCTTGTTGTTAATGAGCTCATTTAAACATTTCCTTTCTTTGATAGTAATATTGTCTTCCTGTGTGTATTTATTAGATCTATAAATTTCCTTATTCAACCAGTATAATTCCTTGCACACCATCTTCTCATAGTTGTTCACTTGTGTATTTCTAATAGGCATATATGTACTTTTTTTCTTTAATTCTGTTGACACATACGTTTTATTATCATCCTTTTTATTCTCAAATTGTAAAGCTAAGTTAAGTCTCCTACTAAATAACTTGATTTCCTTAATGTGATCCACTAAATTGAATTTATTGGTTGGAATAAATTTCATCCCCTTACTCAATAATTGATAGAATTCATCCTTAATATTGAACTCGGTATAATTAAAAACATTAAAGCCCTTGTATGTGCTAATAACCTGGTGCTTCTCCAAATGGCAAAAATGTTCCTCACCATCTACAATTTCTTTAATCACTGAGCTATTGTCATAGTGTAATCCTAAGTTCTCCGTATTCACTGTATGTGATACTTCTATCTGCTCAAATGTATCCTTCATTTGTATCTCCTGTTCCCTTGCGGGAAGTGTTTCTTGTAAATAGGATGAAACTTGCCTCCTTGAAAATTCTCTTCTCTATGTGTTTCTCTCAAGTCCCTATGGCTGATGTGTCTTTCCTTAAACTGTGATTTCCTGTCCTGTGGCCAAATATATGCTTTATGTAACCTATAAGTTTCAATATCGCATTCAATCTTTCTATTTTTTCTAAGGAAAACACTATCTACTTTGGTATCAGCCAAATGGAACTGCTTATGGTATAAATCACTCCATTGTTCAAAATCCGGATGCTGTAATATAATTTCATTAATACTTTCTACTTCTTCAACAAGTCCAGATAATTTTTCATCATTGCATTTCATGAGTAATTTCATATACATATATCCAAATTCATCAAATAAATTATTAAATTCAGTTATCACATTCTCATTATAATCCATTCCCATAGGTAGTTTAAAAAACTTCAAGCCTTTGGGTACTATTTGAGACTTAATACTTTTGGTGAGGTATGCGTTATCCACTTTAACATTTTTAATCTGTATCAATTTGTTCCCTAAACTGTATATCATATTCTTAATTGTATCCTTCTCACCACTACCATATCTTATTTTGTTAATAGGTGAATGATATATTTTATCAAATTCATATTCATTCATTAAGAAATGGTCAATAACTTCATTATTAGAACGTACTGTCCTATGAGAATTAAAATTATTCTCATTCCTATGTTCAGACCTATTGTCCTGACATAGGCTAGATAGTTTGTTTTTCACAGTACCTTTAGTGTTGGTTTTTTGTGTTCTTGCAATAGTTGAGTACGTCTTAAGCGGTAATGTACTCTTAGGTTTAGTTCCACACTGTTCCGTTTCCACTCGACTGTGGAATAAACTAAAATCAAAAGTGAAATCTTTTTCAGGAGTCAATATCAAATTGCCTTCCTTATGAACCAGGTCTAGTGAACCCTGTCTGGTCAGCGTGTCCACTTTGTCCTCGCAAATCTGTCCATTGGGTATATCATTACATGTACTGGTGTCCGACACCAATACAATTTCTTTGCGCTTACAACAGTGCTTCCCCGGTGAAGCATTGACAGAAGAAGTACGCTCCGTACATTCAGTCTGTTTAGGTACTTCCAACATTAAATGAACTATATCCATGAGCTTTTGAACATCCTTCTGCAAAGCTGCTACCTCAGCTCTCAATAATGTAACCTCTTCGCTGTTCAATACAGCAGACGCATCCTCGCACACTCCTGCCATGACCGGAACAAACGACAAAAGAATAACTGTAATGGTCAAACCGAACAAATGAAAAACCACTGGTACATGACCAGGAACCTGCATAAGGATCGTAGCTGGAACAGCAACACTTGAATGTACAATTTAATCCACCACAAAATCCACCAACGAATAAAATGAAATGACTTCTTTATTGCACGATACACAGAAATAAATGAGAATCAAACACTAGTTTAGCGCTTTCATATATTAGTATTAAACCGTTTTTGACCATGGACTCTTAGTAATACTAAGCCTCGATATTAGTTAAAAGAGATTCCATTGAATAAATTAGTGGTATAGTTGTCACTAGGTATTAATAAAGTTAATATATGTACTTATAATAACATTATAATTTAATTAAAAAAGAGCTTCAACATTTTTTAAAAAGTTTTTTAACATATTTTAATTAGGGTTATTGTACATAGCACCATATATTTATTAAAGTATTCAATTAAAGTATTTTAATTAAGTATACGTAGAGAAGTTATGATACATTGTATCTTTAAGAAAGTTGTCAGAGTTTTGGCGCCAAGTTTGATTTAAATATGTTATAATGGTGGAGGCACTAGTTCTGATGAAGTCTGTGCATGGCAGATGAAAGGGCTAAACTAGTGTTTGATTCTCATTTATTTCTGTGTATCGTGCAATAAAGAAGTCACTTCATTTTATTCATTGGTGGATTTTGTGGTGGATTAAATTGTACATTCAAGTGTTGCTGTTCCAGCTACGATCCTTACGCAGGTTCCTGGTCGTGTACCGGTGGTTTTTCATTTGTTCGGTTTGACAGTTACAGTTATTCTCTTGTCATTTGTTCCGGTCATGGCAGGAGTGGGCGAGGATGCGTCTGCTGTATTGAACAGCGAAGAGGTTACATTATTGAGAGTTGAGGTAGCGGCTTTGCAGAAGGATGTTCAAAAGCTCATGGATATGTTTCATTTAATGTTGGAAGTACCTAAACAGACTGAATGTACGGAGCGTACTTCTTCTGTCAATGCTTCACCGGGGAAGCACTGTTGTAAGCGCAAAGAAATTGTATTGGTGTCGGACACCAGTACATGTAATGATATACCCAATGGACAGATTTGCGAGGACAAAGTGAACACGCTGACCAGATAGGGTTCACTAGACCTGGTTCATAAGGAAGGCAATTTGATATTGACTCCTGAAAAAGATTTCACTTTTGATTTTAGTTTATTCCACAGTCAAGTGGAAACGGAACAGTGTGGAACTAAACCTAAGAGTACATTACCGCTTAAGACGTACTCAACTATTGCAAGAACACAAAAAACCAACACTAAAGGTACTGTGAAAAACAAACTATCTAGCCTATGTCAGGAAAATAGGTCTGAACATAGGAATGAGAATAATTTTAATTCTCATAGGACAGTACGTTGTAATAATGAAGTTATTGACCATTTCTTAATGAATGAATATGAATTTGATAAAATATATCATTCACCTATTAACAAAATAAGATATGGTAGTGGTGAGAAGGATACAATTAAGAATATGATATACAGTTTAGGGAACAAATTGATACAGATTAAAAATGTTAAAGTGGATAACGCATTTCTTACCAAATGTATTGTCTCAAATAGTACCCAAAGGCTTGAGGTTTTTTAAACTACCTATGGGAATGGATTATAATGAGAATGTGATAACTGAATTTAATAATTTATTTGATGAATTTGGATATATGTATATGAAATTACTCATGAAATGCAATGATGAAAAATTATCTGGACTTGTTGAAGAAGTAGAAAGTATTAATGAAATTATATTACGGCATCCGGATTTTGAACAATGGAGGGATTTATACCATAAGCAGTTCCATTTGGCTGATACCAAAGCAGATAGTGTTTTCCTTAGAAAAAATAGAAAGATTGAACGCAATATTGAAACTTATAGGTTACATAAAGCATATATTTGGCCACAGGACAGGAAATCACAGTTTAAGGAAAGACACATCAGCCATAGGGACTTGAGAGAAACACATAGAGAAGAGAATTTTCAAGGAGGCAAGTTTCATCCTATTTACAAGAAACACTTCCCGCAAGGGAACAGGAGATACAAATGAAGGATGCGTTTGAGCAGATAGAAGTATCACATACAGTGAATACGGAGAGCTTAGGATTACACTATGACAATAGCTCAGTGATTAAAGAAATTGTAGATGGTGAGGAACATTTTTGCCATTTGGAGAAGCACCAGGTTATTAGCACATACAAGGGCTTTAAT
Source organism: Protopterus annectens (assembly GCF_019279795.1). Classification (NCBI taxonomy): domain Eukaryota; kingdom Metazoa; phylum Chordata; order Ceratodontiformes; family Protopteridae; genus Protopterus; species Protopterus annectens. The sequence continues at coordinate 1,347,132,446 of NC_056745.1, forward strand.
GTTTTTAATTATACCGAGTTCAATATTAAGGATGAATTCTATCAATTATTGAGTAAGGGGATGAAATTTATTCCAACCAATAAATTCAATTTAGTGGATCAAATTAAGGAAATCAAGTTATTTAGTAGGAGACTTAACTTAGCTTTACAATTTGAGAATAAAAAGGATGATAATAAAACGTATGTGTCAACAGAATTAAAGAAAAAAAGTACATATATGCCTATTAGTAATACACAAGTGAACAACTATGAGAAGATGGTGTGCAAGGAATTATACTGGTTGAATAAGGAAATTTATAGATCTAATAAATACACACAGGAAGACAATATTACTATCAAAGAAAGGAAATGTTTAAATGAGCTCATTAACAACAAGGACATAAGAATCATGAAACCCGACAAAGGTGGGGGTGTTGTATTATTTACCTACCTAGCATGTAATGCAGAAATTTATAATATATTATATGAATCAGGAAATTATGAGACAGTCTCGATCAATCAAATTAATATAGGACATAGGAGAATCGATTTAACTTTAGAGGAATATGTGATTGACAATAGAATAACCCAGGAATTATATGAATTTTTGAAGGTTGAGTATCCAGTAATGGCACGTATAGTAGGTATACCAAAGGTACATAAGTCTATTGAGAAACCTCCATTCAGACCTATAATCTCGGGATCTAGATCCAAAATGTATAATATAGGATTAACTATAGATAGATGGACTAAGCATATATATCAGAATATACCACATCTAATGAAGGATTCCTGGGATTTTTTGGGAAAATTGAGACCAGAAATGTGGTCAGATAAATTAATTTTAGCTACTATAGATGTATGTGACCTTTTTTCTAGCATACCTAAAGATGAAGGACTCGAAAGGTTTGGAAATAGTTTAAGAAAATTTTCACAGTTAAGTTGGGACAAAATTGTATTAATATTAGACATGATGGGTTTGGTATTTGATCATAATTATATAACCTTTGAAGGTGAATACTTTAGACAGAGCAAAGGAGTAGCTATGGGCGCATCATGCGCCCCTATATTTGCCAACCTAGTCATGTCTGATTGGGAAAATGAGTTTATATTTAACAGTGAATATTATCCTTATATAGTCTTTTACACAAGATTTCTTGACGACATTTTTATTTTATGGAATGGATCAAATGAAAATTTAAAGAATTTTTTGGAATATATTAATGGAACGACACAATTCCTCAAATTCACATATAAAATTAGCAATCATGAAATTGCATATTTGGATACATACATCAGTTTAACAAAGGATGGGTTTTCTTCTAGAGTCCATAGGAAAAATACTTTTTCTAACGATTATTTATATTATACTAGCGAACACCCACCACATATATTTAAAAATATAGTCAAAGGACAATGCATTCGGGGTGCTAGGATGTCTTCGAGTAAGGAACTGATGGAAAATAAAATGAAGTTAATATATAATTTATTTATGAATAGAGGATATCCGTTAGGAATGTTAGATGACACTATTAAATATGTCACAACACAATGGGGTCATAAATACAAGCCTTTATTGGGTAATACTTTAATCATAAAGGAGAAAAATAGTGTCAACCAGTGTTACATGGGTAGAGTATGTGTTATTACCTACACATCATATAGTAATATGATCAAGGAAATTTTAAATAAATATTGGGACATGATAACAATATTAGAGTCAAATAAAACAATTTTAGGAATGCAACCGAGGATAGTATATAAGACTGGACCTAATATTAAAAGATTATTAGAAAAAGTAAATAACAACAAGACATGTAAGAAGCTAGGAAATATTAAAACGAAGAAGTGTGGAAGATGTAATCAATGTAGATATATTAATGAGAGTACCAAGGTTACTTTGGGGGATGTAAATCATACATTGATTAGAAGTAGAGGTGGAAATTGCAATTCCAAACATATAGTTTATCTAGCCCTGTGTGAGGTATGTTCAGCCTATTATATAGGCAAAACAGAGAGGCAGTTAAAGAAACGCATTTACGAACATTATTATAGAATACAGGTTAAAGATTGCAAAAATGCCCTATATAGGCATATTAAGGAATATGGGGAACAACATATTTTTCTTATTTCTCATCATAGATCAAGAGCCGGATTTACTATATGGGGGGATTGGAAAACAAGATTAGCTTGTAGGGAAAGTAAATGGCAGATGCTAACAGATGCTACTAGGAGTCCAGGTTTTAATGAATATATTAGTATTAAACCATTTTTGACCATGGACTCTTAGTAATACTAAGCTTCGATATTAGTTAAAATAGATTCCATTGAATAAATTAGTGGTATAGTTGTCACTAGGTATTAATAAAGTTAATATATGTACTTATAATAACATTATAATTTAATTAAAAAAGAGCTTCGACATTATTGTACATAGCACCATATATTTATTAAAGTATTTTATTAAAGTATTTTAATTAAGTATACGTAGAGAAGTTATGATACATTGTATCTTTAAGAAAGTTGTCAGAGTTTTGGTGCCAAGTTTGATTTAAATATGTTGTAATGGTGGAGGCACTAGTTCTGATGAAGTCTGAGCATGGCAGATGAAAGCGCTAAACTAGTGTTTGATTCTCATTTATTTCTGTGTATCGTGCAATAAAGAAGTCACTTCATTTTATTCGTTGGTGGATTTTGTGGTGGATTAAATTGTACATTCAAGTGTTGCTGTTCCAGCTACGATCCTTACGCAGGTTCCTGGTCGTGTACCGGTGTTTTTTCATTTGTTCGGTTTGACCGTTACAGTTATTCTATACCAATATAATAAGAGCTATGAATGAAAAATTGTGCTGTGATGTAATTTATATAGAGTTAACTTCAGCATTTGTTGGGGTCATACACAAGGCATTGATCAATAAATTAGAACAAGTAGGTATTGATGTACTCTTAATAAGACGGATAGATGCATGGACATGACAAATATAATACAGCAGTTGGACAGGTGAAATTTAAGGTTACAGTCAGGGTGTCCCACAGGGTTCTATCCTATGCCCATACTTGTTTAGATTGTATCTTTCAGATCTATCATTTTCATCTGTGGTGTTTGCAGATGACTCAACAATGGGTAGTTTGATTACATGTGTTACAGATAGGGCATGTCTGCAAAAGAAATTGACTAAGTTTGCCATTTGGGGACAGGAGAATAGTACAATGGTAAACACATCAAAAACTAAGCATATGAGATTTGGGAGACATAAATTGATAGATGAATACTTAGCACAGCACACAGTGATTGAAACTACTGGGTATATGGGCAGATACACCTTTGGTGGTTAATGACAGTTATAGAACTAAAGGTTGTATAAAAAGATTTATAAAGTCTAGGATATCAGAAATGATGAAGTCATTGTTTGTTACTTATATTAGACCCAAACCTGTGTATGAAATAAAAATATGGAAACCCTATAAAAAAACAATCATGAGTGAACTGGAACAAGTACAGCAGAAATATATTAAGGGCATGGTGTGAAAATTTAAGTTATCATGAAAGACCAAAATATCTAAACTTGTACAGTGTTTCCTAGAGATATTCATAAGAGAAGAACTTTTTCAGATATATAGGGCATTTAGAGACAACTACCTCTGAAAATGTTTGAGGTTATCAAAAAGTAGTAGAGAATCATCTGGCAACATATATAGATGATTCTATAAGACTGAGAAGTGTACTATTTGATTCTCTGAGAAAGTAGCTGATGTATTGAATAGAATACACATTTGCCATTAGATGTTGAGATGACCTGTGCATGTTTCAAATATTAGAAAAGCTCACATGAACTTACAGACAAAAAGTGTGAGCAATGGAGCAGGAAAGGGAATAAACAGCAAATATGCCAAATTAAAATAAAGCAGTCAAGGAACTGCACACACTTAAAGTAATGTTTAAAAATACAATGAATTGTACCCGGCAGAGAAGGAGTAAAACTTAAAACTGAATTAGATACAAGTTCAATCATGTCAATTATTTCAAAGACTACTAAAGATATGTCCTCAATTGGCATTGCTGACCACCTCAGTGATGTGAAAAACTTACATAGGAAAGAAAATTATACCTTTCTGAGTGAACTTAAAATGAACATAAAATATAGACTTCAGAGGTGTAGGTTGGATTTGTATGTATTTCATAGAGAAGGTTTGCCCCTATTTGAGTGAGAATTGCTGTGAAGCATTTACATTGGCTGGCAACCTATCAAGGCCATATGCCCTACACAGCAGAGTAGACGAAACCATTCACACAACAGATAGTGGTGCTGGTATTACTGAGAACAATTCCTCTTTTCCAGGAGGAGACTGAAACACTTTAATAGATAAAACAAATATCACAGTAGAGCCAAGAATCCAGAAGATTCTTCTTCTGCCCTGTGCCAGCCAGCATAATGTTAAAACAGTGCTGCATCAGTTACAGGACCAAAGTATCCTCTCTATGGTTGGCTGTATGAGTAGACAGACCCCATCATGCATGTGGTAATGACAAATGTGTCTGTATGCATCTGTGGAGATTTTAAAATCATCATAAATCCTATATTACATATAGAGCAGTATCTCCTGCCTCATGTATCCATGGGTGGGAGAAACAGTTTTCAAAAGTTGATCTAGTACAAGTCTCCTTATAGATTGAAGTGGAGGAATCATGAAGTAATTGCCTGATATCTGTGGTGGTGTCTTGTTTGCCCCTTCAGTGTGACTAAAGGCCATTGATCAAGTCCAGTACTATGTAGATAATTATCACAGGCAGTAATGGTTATATGCAGCTGGTAAGCATGGAATCAGCACACATTCATATATTGAAGTTTGAGTTAATAGTAAACAAAATTAAGTGTGCATTCTTTAAACACTCCTTAGAGTATTGTGGTCACATAATCAACATGGACGATCTTCACATGTTTCCCATTCAACAATGGTGCAGTCTTAAATGCACCTTTCTCATCAAAATATAAATTAGTTGTTCCCAGTTTTATCCCACATCCCAAAGGCATGCAATTGGTCAGTTGCTGATCCTAGAAGTTGTCTGTAACTGAGTGTCTGTGTACTGTGTCTAACCAGAGCTGGATCATGGTCAAATGGGGCTCTAGGTAGGATAATGGATCACCCCCCACCACATACACAAAGCAGACCCCTGGCAGCAGTAACCCACCTGCACCCCCACAGTCATTCCAGTGTCCCATTACTCTATTATTCTCCCCAGTTACCATAGACGTTGTTCAAACTTGTCAGTGTGCATAGTAATTTTTCTTTCTTTCTGCAATGATTAGAAATACTTGTATTTAATTTAAAACTTTTATTTCAAATTTTATAGCACAAACACTGATAGACAATTGCTAAAAACATACATTCTCATAGTGAAAACAGACCTAGAATTAACAGTAAACCTCTCTACCCTTGAAACTCACATTCATTGAAATAGCATTGAAGCCCACATTCAAAGGTTGTTTTCATAGCCACTAGTACATATTTTTAGGACCACGCATACATGAATGTGTTCTTTGATTCACCTTTCTGATTGTATTAAATTATATTCCTTGTATAATAAAGCACCACCTGCTCTTTAAATTTGTAGTTTGGAACATTTTTCCAATAAGCAATGAAACAAAACATATAAATCAATAATGAGAAAACTGCTCATTTCAAAACATTTTAACCACAAAAAGGCTACTCTAGCTTATTTCTTTACAATCTGCCAGTATCAGTCAATTACACAATCTCTGCAGAAGTAAAAGTCATCTGAATAATTCCACTTTAAAGAGATCTTTAACTAATGAAGAAGTTGCTACTAGCAAACAACTTTGCATTTCAGTGTTTCATCTACAAATTTGGTGCCTGCTGTTCTTGAAGAATAAATCGTCTATGTTACCTTAAAAAAATTGATATACTGGTAATACAGTAGACAGTCAATTATCTGAACATCAATTATCCAAAACATCAATTATCCGAACACAGCTTTCCTAAGTTTTCGGGTAGGAAAAATCTTAAAGTTTGAATATGTAAACATTATACATATTTGCTTGTGCGTGTTTTTTGAGCTTGTAGCCTGCTCGTGTGTGAAAAATATTCTTTATTTTTCACTGGAATCACTGAATGGTTGAAAAGTGTATTCCCTATGTGCAGAAAAAACAAGATTTTAGAAGTTTTTTATCTGGTTTAATGTGTGTTTGATTATCTGAACTACCCCAGGTCCCAATTAGTTCAGCTAATTGACTCTCTACTGTATTGCAATAGGGAATGGATGGCAAACTGACAACAGCTTCATAGTTACTAGGAATCTTATCTAAAGGAGGATACTGTCACAACTGAATCACTTCCTGTTAGAGTGCAACACAGTATCAGCAATTCAGTTACATGGTGGGAGAACAGAACCCACAGACTTCTGCATCATAAACAAGTATGCTACCTGTTGTGCCACTAATACTGATTTCAAATGTTATAACACAGACAGTCATCACCATTTGCTAAATAAAACAGCTGCACACTGAAAACACACTTAGCATGAGCAGCAGTAAACGTCTCTTCTCCTGAAGCTCACAATTCCATGAAAATGTGGTGAAGCTCACAGGTCATTAAAAATTGCACTGAGACTCACAATTCCTTGAATATGCACTGAAACACATTTTTGAGTCATCTGGTAGTCAATGTAGAGGATTCAGGCTCTTGTTTTCTGTAATTATAGTACACGGTTTGAACCTGAACAAATTAATTTTATACACACACACACACACACACACACACACACACACACACACACACACACACACACACACACACACACACACACACACACACACACACACACACACACACACACACACACACACACACACACATGCACACACCTTACTGCTTTATTCCCTGAAAAGAAGAAGCAGGCAGATTGTTCATTCATCATCCGTTCATCCGTATTCACTGGAAAGAAGAAACAGACAACAGGCTCCTTACCAATGGTTTGCAGCAGGTGTGTTTAAATTCTGTGTGCATCAGTGCAGAAAAGAATAAGAAGCAGGAATGGCAGAACGGCTTGTGTTTAAAGGTCAACAGGTATGTGCATTGATGAATGCACAGACAAGGAGGGCATTCTTCATGACCTTAAAAAAGACATGTCATTCATTTATTTATTGTTTTTTATTAAAAAGTAAATTGGCTCTGATCCTAACCAGGACTAGGTACTCACTCTTGCATACATAACTTGCTATAACAGGTTTCAGCTGCCCCACCACCCTGAAATGGCTAACCAGGTAATTAGAGAATTAATGAATGTATGAAATTAGGTTAAGAAAGGAGAAGTACCGAAGATACAGTTTCAGAACACTAGTGCTTTTTTTTCATTGCCAAGACATACTTTAAGTGGTTCACAGGATACCCATGTCACTGAATCTCCACTTTTGTGCACAATTCACTGTTTTTGCTTCTGAAGTGTCCTGCTATCAGTCTGGCCTGATAGTATCATCCACAGTGTGATGTCATCATGCACACCCCTTCCCAACCCACAGTTCTTTAAATGTAGCCTTGCTTGACCTTTCCCAGGATTGTTTTCATTCCCTAGAGAAAAAAACAGATACAAGGCTGCATTGGTTTTGATCTAGTCAACATCCAAAGCTTGTCTGCAGAATAGAATTACTTTGCTTGTGATAATTTCAAAGTAGTTTATATAGATATTCCTTAATGCAAAGTCTTTGTGCACTATAAAAGGAAAACTCTGCCTGCATTAATATCATAGTTTTAAATGTTAAAGGAAAAAATACTTAAATGAAGCAATATCAGAACTATGATCTTCTCTACTGATCACTAACACTATATATATATATATATATATATATATATATATATATATATATATATATATATATATGGGTCTAGGACTATTCACTGAAAGCACATTTCACTGAAACACATTTGACTGTGCACAATTCACTGAACACTCAATTCACTGAAACACATTTCACTGAAAGTTATATATGGCCCTTTCCCCACTGTAGTGCGACCCTGGAGTTAGCATATACATATATATATATATATATATATATATATATATATATATATATATATATATATATATATATAGTAAGGGGGGGTGGGGACACCCCCCCCACATTGGGTGGCCCCCCACCTATTTTAAATATTTTGAACTATACCGGGAAAAGCCGAAAGACACAACAACAACAACATGGATACTTGCAATTCCAATAAATTAATCTTTTCTGAACATGATATATATCCAAAGTATGTGGGGCCTACACCCCCCCACCCCCTTTACAATATATACTAACTCCAGGGTCGCACTACAGTGGGGAAAGGGCCATATATAACTTTCAGGGAATTGTGTTTTCAGTGAATTGAGCTTTCAGTGATTTGTGCACAGTCATTTGACTTTCAGTGAAATGTGCTTTCAGTGAATAGTCCTAGACCCATATATATATATATATATATATATATATATATATATATATATATATATATATATATATATAAATTTGATTGACAGAATACTATCCTATGAATTAATATACAATTTCTGAAGTAAAAGAAGTATATAACTCTAATTATTGTCATTATATATTGTATGATTCACCACCTTTTCTCCAAAAGTTACCAGTTTTAGGAGGGAATTGGTATTAAGACGAGAGACTGGAATAGAGCTAAAATATGAGTCTAATTTGGGGACAGTTATTGGTATGAGTCAGTGGCCATCATCATCAGCTACCAGCTTTATTTATAAAACCTGCTAATGCACATTGATGTTTGCATAAATACAAGAGCCGAAGGTTTCTAAATCAGATTTATTTCCTCCATTAATCAGAATGGCCTAATACCCACATATTGACAACAACAGAGGCTTGTTATACACATGATTGTTATTACAGACTTTAGTTTCCTATTAAGATTAATCGAATACACAGTTCTTTTATATATGATGTTACAGTTACTGATGTATGTTATTTTAATGAATTTATATAAGGGTACAGCTAATGTGACATCAGTGTGTATATGCTAAAAGAGTGGTAGAGCAGAAAGTAGAATGCAGAGTGTTTTACATGCCTATTGCCTACTATGTCCCTTAGGATTTTTTTGATAATGCTGTAAAGGGACTGGTGTTTCTGTGTGAATGTATATTTTCAGAGTTAATATTAACTTGGGGAATACTTCCACAATTATTTGAATGCTAGCATCCTACAATTCCATTGGAATGGGCAAAGTTACATTATACACGCAAATTTTATGTTGATTAGCATCCATATTTTTGGCCAGTTGTACCTGTTTTTCAGGGGCATTTGTTCAGATTTTTGATTTTTTTCATGTCTCCAGGTTGAGAGGTATGGATTGCTTCCTTCATGATGCTAAACTAAGATGCAACAATAACGTAGCAGTAATATCGGTACTGATCGCTTCCTTCATAGTGCTCAATTTCTTTGCTCAAAAATTGAGGAAAAAGTTGGGAGGAAAGATTCAAAATCAGGATATATTTTAAATAATAATGCAGTTCTCTTGAAAAGTGAATAAAACAATCATACATATTCGGAACAAGAAATATAACCCTCTAATGTATGGCATTATTGACTGACTGTAGTCATCAGTGATTTAGTATGAAATAAAAAATTTGGCTAGAGACAGGGCAAAAATATAAGATAAAATGAGGGATAGTTGAGAGGTACATGTATTCCTGATATTTCAGCATTTTGCTTGTGAAGCAAAAGAGTAAATTTCCTTTGACAAACCTAAAGGAATGATTGAAACTGTCCAGGTGTAATGAGCTACAGGTTACCAGTGTATAAAAGAAAACAGTAACATGCATATCTCTTAACCTTCCAGATTTTGGCTTCATATTTTTGGTCTATTTATCATAAAATGTTTTTTTGGAAAATTACTAGAGATAGAAGCTGTTAAATAATGACAGACATTTGAGTTTCACACATATCTTTCAGAAAATTCATACTAGCCAATAACCTATTATACTAGTAATTTTATAAGTTTATAAGAAGAATACTTAAAATCTGCCCCTAATTTTTGGGCCTCTGTCCCTCCAGTTATTTTTGGCTTTGTCCAGATTTCTTGCAGTAAGATTTTCAGAGGTACGGGGATGGAGTTTGTTTCAGAAATATAACTCGGCGTGCATCTGAGACAATTCAATCGGCTTGCAGCAATGTCTCACAGTTACTCTTGGGAGATTGCTTGCAGTGATATGTGAAAGGAATGTGTTGAACAGTATTGAAAAGTCCTATGCCCCTCATTGGCCTTTCTTGGAAGATCTAACAAAAGCATAATCAGCAAAATTCACGTAATTCTCACTGAAGGTACAGTATTGTGTCAGCGGAGGTTGACAAATGCTAGCCTATCTCATATTAACTGCATACCTCTTAAACTCCAATATCCAGGATCAAACAGAGATTTAGAAGTAATCAGAGGTAATAGGGTATACTTTATAAATAATAAAACTATTAACTTGAGATGTTGACAGAAAACAATCTGTATTAACATATATTTTATGATGAGTATAACTCATTACAAGCTGTTAGGGTGCAATGGTGCAGGAGTGCAGCACCATCTTCATATATGAATGTGCATTTGCGGTGATAGATGTAGCACTGTAACTCTGACGTGCCCAGTAATTCAACTGTAACAAAGTACATTTTAAAGATCATCTCCAAAGCAACGAAACAAAGTTTTAGTTTTACATAAAAAATTGTTTGCATGGATCATTGTGTAAGCGAACACTCTTTTATGTAAAAATAAAATATGTTTCAAGCCATCTTTTAGATAAATTAACATTTAAGAAGTCTGTCGAACATGGAAGTGTAAACTAGTCATTCCGTATTTGTTGTATTACTATTAAAATGGTAAGATGAGGCATGTACATTACATTGGGGACCAGTTTAATTGGAGTGGATTATCAAAAGTAAATGCTTGTTAAACAATTATTTAATTGCCAACCTGTTAAATGAACAGTTTGGCAAAAAAATCACTTTAATGTTTTGTTGCTCATTAAGTAGCTAGGCTGTGTGAAGATCTTTTGGAGATGCAGTCAGCTATAGAAAGTGGACTTCACAGAAGTTGCTCATACCCCGCAAATGGACATTACAGGTAAGTGTATATTTTTATATACTATTTGGGACTAATTTAAACTCAGAGAAATTACTGATATCAACTCTTTTACTTGATGTAGCTATGGAAGAGCAGCTGAGAAGCAATTATGTATCTTGTGCAATTTTTGTTACAACTGTTTTATGTTTTAATGGGAGAATGTCAAAATGTAGTTTTCCAGCACATTATTTTTTTATATCAGTAATGCATACTCTGCCTCCTCTAAATAACATATGTGCTTATCCTCACATTTTTATTCCATTTTTCTTGTATTTCAGAAGTTTAATTCTCCAGGGTGTCCTGCTCTCATTTTGGTAAAAAGGGTATCTCCCACCACAATGACATTATCTTTCTTGTCTCAGCCTCCTTTCTCACTACTTTAAATATAACATTTTGGCCTTACCAGAAATGTTTTGATACCTTTTCAGTAAAATATACTCTTTTATTTCATTCTGGGGTATTCCCCTGCAGTGTTTCTGTGCACCTTGTAGAATAATTACTTTTCTAATGTAAAAAATAAATAATTTATAGCAGTGAAATTCCTACTATCTGATGTTGCAACTTCCTCATGCTCTTTTTTGCCACCTTTTTCCTTCTTGATTCTTTATATAACTTACAAAGGTAATTGCATTTCCTGATTTCTACTCTGAGTGTGCAGTTAATATTACACTACAGCCTGGCACTTGGGAGCTGTAGTTTCTTTATAAAGTGCTAATTCTTGGTGAAATGCCTCCCCCATCCCTACAGCTAATACTAGAGTGCTGTATCTCCCTCCACACACAGTAGGCAATGTTTAATTTGGTTGACCTTGCTAGAAAAAAATAATAATAAAACAAGTTTGTTTATTTGTGTCTTTCGGCTTTTTCCTGGTTAGGGGTCGCCACAGCGGAACTCCGGTTCGCTAATGATTGGCAGTTGATTTTTACATACCGGCTTGCCAGGCCTGACTCACAACCTTCAATGAAGGTACGCCCATTCACGCTCTATCTGAGAATCGAACTGGACAGCATCTTAGACATATAAAAACTTTAAACCAGTTCTGCTTATTCCAAGCATTTTTTTTTCCTTTTATTCGGCTGCCTAAGTAAAAGTCTTCTTCTTTTGGCTTTTTCCCAGTTAGGGGTCGCCACAGTGGATCACCTGTATGTTCATGATTGTCAGTGGAGTTTTACAGTGTCAAGTTGCCAGCCCGGCACCCAACTTTCCACAGAAGGCACACACACACACACACACACACACACACACACACGCACTCACACCTAGGGCTAATCTAGAGTGTCCAATCCACCTACAGCATGTCTTTTGGATGTGGGAGGAAACCAGAGTACCTGGAGGAAACCCACATGACCACAGGGAGGACATGCAGACTCCACACAGAAAGCACCTTAGCTGAGGATCGAACCAGAGAACCCCTTGCTGTGAGGCAGCAATGCTAACCTCTGCACCACCATGGCTGCTTAAGTAAAGGTACCTACCCGAAAAAACAAAACAAAAAAAAGCAGCTGAAGCCTACAAAAATAAACTTGTGATTTCCTACGGTTGTTACTTTACACTTTGTATTGCAGTTAGTTAGGACTACATCTTGTGGTTCAAAGTCAATAATACAGACCTGGTGGTGGTGTGGTTTGCAATGTCATTTGCCACCATAATTCTTATGCCATACAAACAAAGAAAGTAACAAATGCTTTGTACAAACACACTAGAGAATGTGCGAAAGCATGGTATGCATTTTTTGTGTTAGAGCAGGTGAAAAAAGAATTAAGAGGAGGGCTGTGGGAAGAAAAAGTGGAATGTAAAGAATTATGGTGGCAAATAACATTGCAAGCCATAACACCATCAGGTCTGGATGACAGTATTTCCATTGCCCATTGTTAAAAATGAAAGCTGCTAAGTTATGAAGAATTCTAAATGAAAATGTGTTCTGTAATTCCTGGGTGTATTATTGACTTTGAATCACAAGATGGAGTCCTTGTACCATCATTCACAACATTTTAACATTTCTATATGTTTGCATTTTTAAAAAACAGAAAGTGAATATTTATATATTAATATGGCACTTATTACACTTTTTCTCACTTAGTTTTTTAGCAGAAGTTTTTTAATAAAAGCTTTTAGG